>NC_052952.1:9477261-9565844 GCF_013358895.1 Oreochromis aureus | reverse complement strand
CACACACACACACACACACACACACACACACACACACACACACACACAAAGGGCTGTTGGTCCCCACAAGTATAGTAAACTTCCAATTTTTGGTCCCCACAAAGATATGAATACATGCTCTCTCTCACACACACAAAAATCCCTATAAAGATTTAAAAGACCACAGCAAGGGATGCAGGCCATTCTGTCTAGTATAAGCTATCTCTGTTTTTCTGTCACCATCCATTTTTCTTTCCGTATTAGCCAGACACCATCCTGATGTTTTACCCTGTCTGAAAACAGAATCCATCAGGACTGAAGAAAGTATGACGCATCAATAACCACTTGCTGAAGTTGCTGAACAAGCAGAAAACAAACTTGCAGAAATGTGGTTAACTACTGGTCCTGTCACACATTTTGAAGTATTCTAGTTCAGCAGATAAAGGAACTGAGGGGAAGCCTGTGAAATTGAAACATTCTGTGTTTAGCAAGGGGAAATGTATATCTGCTAAATCATGCTGTAAACTGGGTTAAGAACTGTCCCAAATATAAAACAAAGCAAGACAAAACATTTGTCATTACATTTTCCATCAGCTGGTTTTACTTAACTGATCATATTTAAGTATTATACAGTATTTAAAAACAATGCTTGCTCTGGATTTTATATCCTCACTCATAGCACGATGCCAGTAAACCAAGCCAGTTAAGTCTGTGCTTTTAACCACATTTTTATTAGAAAACTTTGCTTCTGATTTAAATGTCGCTGATGACAGTTCTGTTACCCATTATAGGTCACCATTTTTGCAGTAAGTAAGATTTTTTAATAAAAGGGATGTCTTTAAACCTTTACTTTTAATTACTGTGTCAGTAAAGGCATTCATCCACATTGTTATTTATCCAGTGAAGTCAACTGTAAGATTCTTATTGATTACCACAAAGCACCTGTCACATTGAACAGTCAGTCCAGCTCTTCAGATCAGTAAAGAAAGCAGTGACATAATAACCAGTTGGTTGATGCATTTTGTCGAGCATAGCCACCATGAAAGAAAATGATCATGTTAAGCTGATCTTAACGGCCCACAGTTAATGCTGTTTTACACATCTGCCTCAGCTTTAGCTTCCCTGCATATCTACAAGCCTCGCTGCATCTCGGACAAAATCTAAATCTGCAGTATCTGGTCCCGAACCAGCAGACTGAGAGACAGCTTTTTCCATCAGGCCATCAGACTGCTGAACACTTCATAGACACCTCACCGTCACTTAGCAGAACTTCAACCTTATGCACTCCATACTGTACATAAATGCTACAGACACACACTAGCAAACACACACACACATGCATATGTATATATACATATTTAGTATACATATTCAGTAATGCACATACACTCTTATATTTGTACATATATTTATTTTTATAATTCTCAGATTTACCCATTCTTATATTTTGCTTGTTCTTATATTATTGTATTTTGCACACCTCTGTTGCTTGGACACAAGACTTTCACTCGCATGTGCTGAACCAGTTTACCTGCACATGTGATGTGACAATAAAAGTGATTTGATTGAAATCGCACTACAGATGTAAATATACATTTTGCTTAGGCCAGGGGTTCTCAAACTGTGATATGCATACCACTAGTGGTACTTGGGCTCTCTTTGGTGGTATGCGGAATTCTCCAATTTTTTTTAAGTTTAAATAATATACCATGGTGAAGGTATGCAAAGACAACAGGAGAGTTCCCGAGGCTCTTCTGGGAGCTGGAGTCGACCAGAAAACGTTTCCCCGAGCATGAGTCCTCTATGAAGAGCAGCCTTTCCTTATCGCCAGCGGCCACGGCCACTACAGAGCGTTGGCAGGCTCGTTCCGCTGGGCCTTAAAACTGCAAAGGCAGCACGGCGCTGTCATGCTGATGGTAAAAACACAAGCCTTTACCACAGTGCGCCCGTGCCGCTTTTTTTTGACAAAACACAAAACTTTACATATAAATAACTGCCTATTAACACCTATTAAAAAACGAAAGAATCCACAAAAGATTTTTTTTTACTTTCTTTTATTTGTTCCACATTAATTATAAATGATTTTAAAAAGCATTAAAATGCATCAAATGTCTCCCATGCTGTCTTTTCTGCTGTAATTTTTTTTCTTAAACATAAATTGGCCTGTGGAAAAAAATGTAGTAAGAAACACTACATTTTTTCAGTAGGCCGATTTATGTTTAAGAAAACCCCAACAATCAAATTGATCCCCTCTGAGCAAGCACTGGGCGGCGGTGGGAAGGAAAACTCCTTTGTCTTGAAAGGAGAAACCTTCGACAGAACCAGGCTCAGATGGGGCGGCTTCTGTCAAGACCGGTTGGGGGTGAGGTGGTTAAAAAACTACTCTAAAGGTACAGCACTACAGCTTTTTCATGTAAACGTGTGGAAGGGTGGGTGTTACATTTGCTTTGTTTGGAGGTGTTACAGGTGGTCGGGGTGTATATTCAGCTTTCTCATAATTGATCGGTGGAAGGACAGGACTAGGTCGTAGGATTATAACTGGTTGGGTGGGAATAGGTTGTTTTCCGCTTCTCGATATGGGTGGGACACAAATCATACGAAAAGGTCTGATAGTTGGCTTTTTCGTTGATTGTGATACTGGAGGAGCGGGTGTCAGATGTGGCTTTTTCTGTTTAATGGGTGGTAGCAGAGTCCGCTGAAACTGTTGTTGAATTTTCTGCTCTTGCTCGAATGTAGCTTCCCTGCCTACGTAGATGTCATTATCTGCCTCAAACAGGGCAATGTCTTTTTCAAGCTGACTCAGTGACTCTTTGAGAAACTTTTTGTAGTTGAATTTAGTGAACTGTAATGGGGAGATGACTACAGGGAGGGATTGATACTCAAAGTTTAACTCCTTAAATGCCCTCTTTAGGTCCTGGAGAATCTTTTGTCTCTCGTGTTCTGGCAGTGGGTTAATAGTTTTTTCTTCTTTTTGTTTTTTTACCCAGGCCTCCTGGTCAGCCCTTTCTTTCTCTGCATTTCTTCTACGCAGGTACTCTGGTACGATTCCGTAATCTTTTTTCTTTAAATAAAAGGGCACAAGTCCTGATTTCTCAAGGAGCTGCTTGTCCCCTTTGCGTGTGTCCACACAGGCAGGTTGTGGCATGACTTTCTTTATGCCTGTGTTTTCTGTTTTTTTCCTGCATGTGTGTTCAGGTTTTTCGCCTTTCGGCCTCTGTGGGCACATTTCACGATGAGATGGGGCCTTAGGTGTTCCTGGCCCCATGGTCTTGTGTTTGTGCTTATGTTGTTTATTTTCTAATACTGTTACCTCCCTATATTTAGATATATATATCTTTTGTTTGGGTGGAGGATTACTCTCCTTTGGGAGAAGGTTATAAGCACTTTCTACTGGAAACATAGATTCGGGCATGTTAAATAACTTGCAGGGGAATTGCACAATTGTGTGCCGATGTACCCCTATTTAAGGTTTTTTATGGCCTTTCATGTGACATCTGCCTTTGATCTGTTATTTAAGCCCCACCCCCCTTGTTACTGTTGCTATGGTAACTATTATATTATGAATGCTGGTAGCTAGCATTCCACACACACACACAAACACATGCACTTTTTGCCCAGGTTCCAGCTGCAGTCACCAAGACATGTAAATATATTTATTAACCAGCACTTTTAATTTGTTTGCTTTTCCAAATGGTTAAAAGTTCCTTATCAGACACATTGTTACATCCATTTTACCTGTGATGACATTCGCAGGTAAAATCATCTGTGGTGTCTTTGAGGGAAAAATGATGGGACAGAGCCTTTCCACTCCTGATGATGCACCAGAACAAACACAGCAGTGTGTGAGGAAGAAGAGCCAGCAGTCAGCTACAAGTTGGAGAGAATAGACAGGCTGTTCTGTCTTTGTGAAGGACTGATAGAAAAATTTCAGCCAATACACATTTGTTGACAAAAACACAAAGAAAGGATTTTAAACTTGTCAAGTTTCTTGTCGTCATTATCCATGTTCACATGCAGCAACACAGAAAGCAGAGCTAACCATCACCACAGAGTAGTGACTCTTTTATGTGCTCACTGAATACATTTAGCTGTGTTTGTGGGAAGCTTGGGGGTGATCTTTTCACTGCACTCGCTTTATAGTAGCTGGCCAACGGCCTTTTACTAGAAGCGGTAGTATGAATCCCCTCAGTGTCACACCCCCACAGTCATTTTAAAGGGTGAAAAGAAGCAGCTGGTAACTCCACGTGTTCCAGTGGAGATGCTTGCTGTTTGCTCCTCCAACTTGGCCGACAGCGAGCTTAGCAGTGACACAAACTGCAGTCCAGTGAAGTAGCTGTTTGAAAACCAGGGAAAAAAACAAACCAAAAAGCAGGTAGTAGTTGAACTGTTCCATATTGTATAGGATAGGTTTCCGCTAGCGCAGGGATGAAAAGATGTTCCATGGGACACTTTCACAGTAAAGAGAATGCACCATGGACATTACCTGTCTGAATAGATTTGTCTCAAACGCTCAGCGATGCAAGCACGTGACCTCTGGCTCACTATCGCTGTTCCTCTTTCTCAGGGTCTCCCAGCCTATGACACTCCTGAGGTGTTTGGGCTGCACCCAAATGCAGACATAACCTTCCAGAGTAAACTGGCTAAGGACGTACTGGATACCATCCTCAGCATTCAGCCAAAAGACAGCTCATCAGGCGGAGGAGAAACCAGAGAAGCTGTAGTGTCCAGGCTGGCCGACGACATGCTGGAGAAACTGCCTCCTGACTACGTACCTTTTGAAGTAAGCCTCTGTGTATTTGCTGTGCAGAGTGAAGTGTGCAAAGCAACATGTGCAATGTCACTCCACTCACCTTCTGCACTGTGTGCTCCTCGTGGCTGGTGCAGGCGGAGAGGTGGGATGTAGTGTTTCTGACAGCAGAGTGTAAAGAAGGCCAGAAATAGACAGGAGTGTGTGTGAATGCAGCTGGATCTTGTTTTATTTTGGTGGCTGTCTCTCTGCTGCTTTATTTTATTTTTTTTTTGTCACTAAGAAAAAAAAATGAGGTGAGTGTGACTTTTTTGAGGCGAGGTGCAAAGCTCATCATGGAAAACTGTCACCTCACAACACACCCTGCGAATACCGCTTTCACTGCTGCTTGCTTGACTGTCTCTTCACACAGCGCATAAAGGCCTCCAAAATAGAAAAAAAGATGTTTTTTAAAAGATGTTTTAAAATGAATACAGCCTGCATGTGGAGTAGAAAGGCCCGTCAGAAATACAGAATATCTTCATTCCTATGTTTGTTTCATTTTCAGTGAAGCAAACATGAATTCACCAATACTACCAACAGTAGTAGCTACAGACACACATGAAAAATGCAGCGTAAAGCTCCACTTTAAATACAGTTTTTCCAGAGTAGAGATATATTAAACTTCAGTGATCCCAGGTACATTTCCACATAATGAGATTGTGTGTTTTCAGACATCGCTGTTGATATATTCTTATCTTTTCTGCCTTAATAAAACCAGGTGAGAGAGCGTCTTCAGAAGATGGGTCCTTTCCAGCCGATGAACATCTTTCTGCGTCAGGAGGTCGATCGGATGCAGAGGATCATAGTTCTTGTCCGAAACACCTTGACAGACCTGAAGCTGGCTATTGATGGAACCATCATCATGAGTGAGAACCTGCGGGATGCCTTGGACTGCATGTACGATGCACGAATTCCTGCACGCTGGAAGAAGGTCAGTTGAGAGAATCACTGTGAGCTTATGTATTTTAAACTGAGATATGCATGCCTATACAGGTTACATTTGAGCGCAAAAGGGTTATTTTTTTTGTCCAGTTCTTTCTAGTAACACCTGTGATGACAATAAGCTGTAACTGTTTTACCTGTCAGCAAAAATGAGGCCTTTTGTATATGAAAGGTGATCATTTTATCTCTGGTGAAAGCTTCTAACAACTATTCAATACAGAGTACCAGATAGCCCAGAGGCACAAATTAATACCTCAGATCAGATTTTAGTGCTGTCAGCTTTGTTATTTAGTGTCCTTGAGGTTTAGTTGTAGCACACGGATAATTTATGCTCTTACAAGGGACATTGTCATTATCAGACCAAACTCTCACTTGTTTGCTGTTTGTGTCGTGTTCGTGCTCCTTTTTTATTAATGTACTCATTGTTATAATTGTATACACAGCACACAAATCCATCTCGGTGATAAAGGAAAATGGAAAAGAAACTTTGTTCTGATGCCATACTAAAGCAAACAATAAAAATCTAGGACTTTTTAGGGTTTTTATTTTAGAATTATTCAGCTGACAGTCAAGCTGCACTCACAAACACAGCATTGTTAGAATAATTCAGACTGGAATGGGATTCCTGGCTGCAACACCGATTTCTTTTACCTGCAGTTTTATCCTTTTTCTGAATCATTTGCCTCCAGTCTATTGTGTTCTGTGGTATTTTTTTTTTTTTTCATTGTGTCAAGTCTCTTTTCACTTGCCACACCATGTTTTATAATCCATGTCTTATCTCCTCTTTTCTTCTCAGAGCCACCTGGATGACATGTTTCAGCGTTTCATTGTACTCTTTTGCTCATGTTATTGTTTGTCTGTCTCCTTGTTGTTTTCAGTCATCGTGGGCCTCCAGCACCCTGGGGTTCTGGTTCACGGAGCTGCTTGAGCGGAACCGTCAGTTCCAGGCCTGGATCTTTGAAGGGAGACCCAACTGCTTCTGGATGACAGGTTTCTTCAACCCGCAGGGCTTCCTGACAGCCATGAGACAGGTACGCACGGCATCAGGCTACCTACCATTTACCCACAGCAAGGGAAAAGACCAGATGGCACGCAGAGGGAAAAGCAGGCACACAGCCACATTTACACACGCAAGCAAACACGCACACACACATACACAGGGACTGTAAGTAGTAGTAGGTAATTTTTACAATGCATGAAATTCATTTTGCATTCAGAGACTATGCTGAATTTGTCCTTAAATCCTACCCTTGTTATGAATTCTGCAGGCAGAAACATGGTCAATGGCAATTTTGTATGAATTTACTGGTCCTATTCTTGCTCCTCCTCACTCATGCACCCTTCCTCTCAGACCATTTCTATCTATTGATGCCATTCGTGTGTTTCTGATCTGGCCAATACTGGTAGATTGGCAACAAGTGGGAATAGTTTTATGGGGAAACAACATCTGTGTTATAACTGTATTTTACTCCTGCCATCTGTGGTTCCAATTTTGCATCTCAAGTACGTGACAGCAAATGTATGTTTAAAGTTTTCTGGGAAAATGAAAGCAGATGGGATCTTCAACTTGTAGAGAGTTTGAATGTTAAATCGATTATTTAGCAAATCCAGTGATTTATCAGTTCTGAAGGCTGTAATGTTCAATTCAATTGTATTTATATAGCTTCAAATCACAACAACAGTCACCTCAAGGTGCTTTATATATTGTAAGGTAAAAACCCTACAATATTATAGAGACAAAAAAACAAAATCAGATGACCCATCTTTGAGAAAGCAACTGGTGACAGTGGGAAGGAAAAACTCCCTTTTAAGAGGAAGAACCCTCCAGCAGAACCAGGCTCACAGAGAGGCGCCCATCTGCCTTGACTGAGGCAGATGGAAACAAGACAGGAGCAATACAACAAATATTTGAAGAGCTCATGTATATGAAGATAATTGAGTGCCGTTACATACGACTGGCTCAAGCTTGTATCATTGCTCTTGTAAGGTAAACATTCCTCCATGCTACTGAACCTTTATCTTGAGGGGTGTGTATACCCCTGTTGCATAAACACCGAACCATTTGAATGTAATAGTTTGCTGAACATATACTTTGATTGATGGCTTAAATCAGTGTGTTTTTAACTGAATTTGGTGGTAAACAGGAGTCTTATTACATACAGTAACAGTGAAAATGAACTGAAACGTAGACCTGAGAGCTGCAGTATGCACTGAGGAAAAGATTCTACTTCAAGTGAATATTTTAAAGAGCTCGGATCTTTCGCTATAAAGGAAATATTGAGGATGTAGATTTCTGTATTTTACTAAAAGGATTTGTTTGACTACTGATAGATACCAAATATAGCCCTCAATCCTACCACTGAGCTTCTCAGGAGATGTACTTTTATCATCCCACAGGCATCACAAACTACCTACAGTGTTCTTTGGTTCTGTGTAATGTGCCTGAAGTTGCTAGCTTGTTTTATCTGAGATGTTTATGTGCCTGCCTTTGTCATTTGTTATCAGTCTCTGTTTCTCCCAAGTTTGCCCACTAAGATTTCTTTTTTAAACTTGAAAATGAAAATAAAATGACTGAGGCCATAAAATACTCACATTACACTTACTTTGTCATACTGGAGTTATTTTTTTCCTTTTGCAACATCATCTCACAAAACAACTCCTGTGATGGAGTGCACTTATCTTCCAGTAGTGTATTTTGGTGTTCCTATTGTTACAGACCTTTTATCAAAATTGATTTTCATGTGGGAAAACCATTTCAAAATGTCACTTCTGTCATTTATGTGCCATTCATATGTACTCGCAGGAGATCACTCGGGCGAACAAGGGCTGGGCCCTGGACCGCATGGTGCTGTGCAACGAGGTGACGAAGTGGATGAAGGATGACATCACCCAGCCGCCCACAGAGGGAGTGTACGTCTACGGTCTTTACCTGGAGGGAGCTGGCTGGGACCGCCGCAACTGCAAACTTATTGACTCCAAACCCAAAGTCCTCTTTGAGATGATGCCGGTGATCAGGATGTATGCTGAGAATAATGGTGAGTTTTATTATTTAGGAATGGTGTGGAGGGAAAATTAAAAAAACAAATCTTTTGGTGGAGCAGCTTTATATCCTACCTGTTTTAAGAGTATCTTTCATCCTTTCCTTCTCAATGTTTGCATCCCACACAGTCACTCGTTGGATGTAACATTTAAATGTCAAGCAGAATAAGTGCTATTTATTTTGTCTGGGAATAGATTACCAGCAGTATGTGGCACAGTGTTTGTTCTGGATAAGGCCAAAGTATATTCAGACAGACACAGACCCCCATGGATGCCTGCGAGCAAGGCTTCCTGGGAAATGAACTAATGATCCAATGATACGCATAATGCGGTTTGTTTACACCATGTCCCCTCCCAGCATTTCCCATACGAAGGCAGTCTGCTACGTTTGAGTGAGAGTCAGTGCAAAGGAGACTGCTAAAGGGATGCTTCAGTAGACAAGTGCTTGGTGTGTGTGTGCCGTGCACATGTGTAGGCATGAGGTACAAGTGGCTGGAAAGCTGCTCTTCTTAATTTTCGCTCATTCAAAGGGATTAGTTCCATCCTTGTCCACATACAGTGTCGCTTGTAAAGACACAACAAGCCTGTTTGTTTGCTCTGAGAAAAATATTTTTAGTTTTTTCCCCGCTGATGCATGAGCAAGGAGCACTGCTGTTGCTATTCTACTGGCAGACTAACAGCAAAACAAGCAGCAGACTGGCTATCTGAAGAACTATAAAATGGTGCTGAGGGAGTACCGGGTGATAAGCGTGCTCTCCTAATTCGAGCTATTTGTCTAATTTGAGCAGACTCTAACTACATAAAAACAGATGTTTTTTGAACACAGCTGGGTGTCCCAGTGGCATCTCTGCACTGATGTCAATATTTCATTGAATTGAAATGATTCTAGTTAGAAACACAATTAAGACACAGTCTGGCAGCTGCTGCTCTCTCTCATTAGTTTTCATGAAAAATGCCATTTTTGATTTTTCTCTTTCCACTTTCTGCAGCAAATGCCGTGTTTCTTTTCTGTGTTGCAGGTGTAAAAGACTCCCGCCTCTATTCCTGTCCAATCTACAAGAAGCCCACCAGGACAGACGTAAACTACATCGCAGCTGTAGACCTGAAAACCTCCCTTCCTCCAGAATACTGGATCCTGCGTGGAGTGGCGCTCCTCTGTGACGTCAAATGACTGTTTCATAATGAACACTGACACATACAGCCATTATTCATTTTCCCTCAGTTATAGGGATAGTTAAGTGTGCAGGATTAAAAAGCTGTTATCAAGGTTAAGTCTATTTTTAGCATCATTTCTGCATGAGTGAAATATGCAGCTCCATAGTAAAGGAACAAACACAAAGTGACTAACAATTTTTTACAGTCAGTGTCAGGAATTGTGGATAGATACTGGGTTTTTCTGTGCAGTCAGGCCAAGGTCAGACCCAGAATTAGCACGTTCAGAAACATCATGTCAGTGTTTTTTTGCTCGAGGTCAACAGAAGCATAGACGTCTGTACTGTGGCTGCTAAAAGTCCTGTGTAAATGTTCTAATACTCTGGTATGAAGCTCCCTGTCTCTTCAGGTTTCCTCTTTTCATTCAGACTATTTGGACCAAAATGATCTAATCACCATCGTATACGTTACTGCATCTGTTTGTTTTTGGAAATAATTTCCTAAAGTCCAGATATATCGTAGCCATCCGCATGCTCACCCAGCGTCAAGTCTGTACAGTGTTCTAAAGGTAAACCAAAGACATTTATTCTGGTTATGATGCATGTATTATAGTGACGTCGTCAGCTCCTTTGATTACTCACATAGGCCAGTTTAATTTGCCGAATAATATCAGTTCAGCACGCACTGTAGGGCTTTTCATTATTGCAAATCCTGACATGTTAATAAACTGAGCTTGTCATATTCGAAGAATCCTGAAGGTAAATAAAGGCACTCTGTAGCACTGAAATACATAGAAATTTTAATTAAGTTTTTACAAAAAACAACTTGCATCATCAAAACATCAAAACACTTTTTTGGTAGTATTTTCTTTTCTTACAAAACCACCATATCATATGCGATCTAAAGCTACCCTGTACACAGGTCAGGTGTGGATTTCCCAAAAAAGTCTTAAATGTTTGTATCCAGTAGTTTTTTTTTTTTATTGAACCTGTTTTGTAAATCTTTGTGGCTCACCGGGGCCAGGTGCATAAAACTGCATTCTTTCTGTCAAAGAGACAGCTTTTTCCATCAGGCCATCAGACTGTTGAACACTTCATAGACACCTCACCGTCACTTAGCAGAACTTCAACATTATGCACTCCATACTGTACATAAATGCTACAGACACACACAAGCAAACACACACACACATGCATATGTATATATACATATTTAGTATACATATTCAGTAATGCACATACACTCTTATATTTGTACATATATTTATTCTTATAATTCTCAGATTTACCCATTCTTATATTTTGCTTGTTCTTATATTATTGTATTTTGCACACCTCTGTTGCTTGGGAGCTGCACACAAGACTTTCACTCGCATGTGCTGAACCAGTTTACCTGCACATGTGATGTGACAATAAAAGTGATTTGATTGAAATCGCACTACAGATGTAAATATACATTTTGCTTAGGCCAGGGGTTCTCAAACTGTGATACGCATACCACTAGTGGTACTTGGGCTCTCTTTGGTGGTATGCGGGAATTCTCCATTTTTTTTTTAAGTTTAAATAATATACCATGGTGAAGGTATGCAAAGACAACAGGAGAGTTCCCGAGGCTCTTCTGGGAGCTGGAGTCGACCAGAAAACGTTTCCCCGAGCATGAGTCCTCTATGAAGAGCAGCCTTTCCTTATCGCCAGCGGCCACGGCCACTACAGAGCGTTGGCAGGCTCGTTCCGCTGGGCCTTAAAACTGCAAAGGCAGCACGGCGCTGTCATGCTGATGGTAAAAACACAGGCCTTTACCACAGTGCCGCCGTGCCGCTTTGTTTTTTTTGACAAAACACAAAACTTTACATATAAAGAACTGCCTATTAACACCTATTAAAAAACGAAAGAATCCACAAAAGATTTTTTTTACTTTCTTTTATTTGTTCCACATTAATTATAAATGATTTTAAAAAGCATTAAAATGCATCAAATGTCTCCCATGCTGTCTTTTCTGCTGTAATTTTTTTTTCTTAAACATAAATTGGCCTGTGGAAAAAATGTAGTAAGAAACACTACATTTTTTCAGTAGGCCGATTTATGTTTAAGAAAACCCCAACAATCAAATTGATCCCCTCTGAGCAAGCACTGGGCGACGGTGGGAAGGAAAAACTCCTTTGTCTTAAAAAAAGGAGAAACCTTCGACAGAACCAGGCTCAGATGGGGCGGCTTCTGTCAAGACCGGTTGGGGGTGAGGTGGTTAAAAAACTACTCTAAAGGTACAGCACTACAGCTTTTTCATGTAAACGTGTGGAAGGGTGGGTGTTACATTTGCTTTGTTTGGAGGTGTTACAGGTGGTCAGGGTGTATATTCAGCATTCTTATGAATGATCGGTGGAAGGACAGGACTAGGTCGTGGGATTATAACTGGTTGGGTGGGAATAGGTTGCTTTCCGCTTCTCGATATGGGTGGGACACAAATCATACGAAAAGGTCTGATAGTTGGCTTTTTCGTTGATTGTGATACTGGAGGAGCGGGTGTCAGATGTGGCTTTTTCTGTTCAATGGGTGGTAGCAGAGTCCGCTGAAACGGTTGTTGGATCATACAAAAAGGTCTGGTAGTTGGCTTTTTCGTTGATTTTGATACTGGAGGAGCGGGTGTCAGATGTGGCTTTTTCTGTTCAATGGGTGGTAGCAGAGTCCGCTGAAACGGTTGTTGGATTTTCTGCTCTTGCTCGGATGTAGCTTCCCTGCCTACGTAGATGTCATTATCTGCCTCAAACAGGGCAATGTCTTTTTCAAGCTGACTCAGTGACTCTTCGAGAAACTTTTTGTAGTTGAATTTAGTGTACTGTAATGGGGAGATGACTAAAGGGAGGGATTGATACTCGAAGTTTAACTCCTTAAATGCCCTCTTTAGGTCCTGGAGAATCTTTTGTCTCTCGTGTTCTGGCAGTGGGTTAATAGTATTTTCTTCTCTTTGTTTTTTTACCCAGGCCTCCTGGTCAGCCCTTTCTTTCTCTGCATTTCTTCTTTGCAGGTACTCTGGTACGTTTCCGTAATCTTCTTTCTTTAAATAAAAGGGCACAAGTCCTGATTTCTCAAGGAGCTGCTTGTCCCCTTTGCGTGTGTCCACACAGGCAGGTTGTGGCATGACTTTCTTTATGCCTGTGTTTTCTGTTTTTTTCCTGCATGTGTGTTCAGGTTTTTCGCCTTCCGGCCTCTGTGGGCACATTTCAGGATGAGATGGGGCCTTAGGTGTTCCTGGCCCCATGGTCCTGTGTTTGTGCTTATTTTGTTTATTTTCTAATACAACTGCCTCCCTATATTTAGATATATATCTTTTTTGTTTGGGTGGAGGATTACTCTCCTTTGGGAGAAGGTTATAAGCACTTTCTTCTGAAAACATAGATTCGGACATGTTAAATAACTTGCAGGGGAATTGCACAATTGTGTGCCGATGCACCCCTATTTAAGGGTTTTTATGGCCTTTCATGTGACATCTGCCTTTGATCTGTCATTTAACTTGCACGTGACATCACGGTAGCCTGTCTTGATCTGTCATTTAAGCCCCACCCCCTTGTTACTGTTGCTATGGTAACTATTATATTATGAATGCTGGTAGCTAGCATTCCCCCCCCACACACAAAGACATACACTTTTTGCCCAGGTTCCAGCTGCAGTCACCAAGACATGTAAATATATTTATTAACCAGCACTTTTAATTTGTTTGCTTTTCCAAGTTGTTAAAAGTTCCTTATCAGACACATTGTTACATCCATTTTATCTGTGATGACATTCGCAGGTAAAATCATCTGTGGTGTCTTTGAGGGAAAAATGATGGGACAGAGCCTTTCCACTCCTGATGATGCACCAGAACAAACAGCAGTGTGTGAGGAAGAAGAGCCAGCAGTCAGCTACAAGTTGGAGAGAATAGACAGGCTGTTCTGTCTTTGTGAAGGACTGATAGAAAAATTTCAGCCAATACACATTTGTTGACAAAAACACAAAGAAAGGATTTTAAACTTGTCAAGTTTCTTGTCGTCATTATCCATGTTCACATGCAGCAACGCAGAAAGCAGAGCTAACCATCACCACAGAGTAGTGACTCTTTTATGTGCTCACTGAATACATTTAGCTTGTGTTTGTGGGAAGCTTGGGGGTGATCTTTTCACTGCACTCGCTTTATAGTAGCTGGCCAACGGCCTTTACTAGAAACGGTAGTATGAATCCCCTCAGTGTCACACCCCACAGTCATTTTAAAGGGTGAAAAGAAGCAGCTGGTAACTCCACGTGTTCCAGTGGAGATGCTTGCTGTTTGCTCCTCCAACTTGGCCGACAGCGAGATTAGCAGTGACACAAACTGCAGTCCAGTGAAGTAGCTGTTTGAAAACCAGGGAAAAAAACAAACCAAAAAGCAGGTAGTAGTTGAACTGTTCCATATTGTATAGGATAGGTTTCCGCTAGCGCAGGGATGAAAAGATATTCCATGGGACACTTTCACAGTGCTTACTGTGAAAGTAAAGAGAATGCACCATGGACATTACCTGTCTGAATAGATTTGTCTCAAACGCTCAGCGATGCAAGCACGTGACCTCTGGCTCACTATCGCTGTTCCTCTTTCTCAGGGTCTCCCAGCCTATGACACTCCTGAGGTGTTTGGGCTGCACCCAAATGCAGACATAACCTTCCAGAGTAAACTGGCTAAGGACGTACTGGATACCATCCTCAGCATTCAGCCAAAAGACAGCTCATCAGGCGGAGGAGAAACCAGAGAAGCTGTAGTGTCCAGGCTGGCCGATGACATGCTGGAGAAACTGCCTCCTGACTACGTACCTTTTGAAGTAAGCCTCTGTGTATTTGCTGTGCAGAGTGAAGTGTGCAAAGCAACATGTGCAATATCACTCCACTCACCTTCTGCACTGTGTGCTCCTCGTGGCTGGTGCAGGCGGAGAGGTGGGATGTAGTGTTTCTGACAGCAGAGTGTAAAGAAGGCCAGAAATAGACAGGAGTGTGTGTGAATGCAGCTGGATCTTGTTTTATTTTGGTGGCTGTCTCTCCGCTGCTTTATTTTTATTTTTTTTTTGTCACTAAGAAAAAAAATGAGGTGAGAGTGTGACTTTTCTGAGGCGAGGTGCAAAGCTCATCATGGAAAACTGTCACCTCACAACACACCCTGCGAATACCGCTTTCACTGCTGCTTGCTTGACTGTCTCTTCACACAGCGCATAAAGGCCTCCAAAATAGAAAAAAAGATGTTTTTTAAAAGATGTTTTAAAATGAATACAGCCTGCATGTGGAGTAGAAAGGCCGTCAGAAATACAGAATATCTTCATTCCTATATTTGTTTCATTTTCAGTGAAGCAAACATGAATTCACCAATACTACCAACAGTAGTAGCTACAGACACATGAAAAATGCAGCGTAAAGCTCCACTTTAAATACAGTTTTCCAGAGTAGAAATATATTAAACTTCAGTGATCCCAGGTACATTTCCACATAATGAGATTGTGTGTTTTCAGACATCGCTGTTGATATATTCTTATCTTTTCTGCCTTAATAAAACCAGGTGAGAGAGCGTCTTCAGAAGATGGGTCCTTTCCAGCCGATGAACATCTTTCTGCGTCAGGAGGTCGATCGGATGCAGAGGATCATAGTTCTTGTCCGAAACACCTTGACAGACCTGAAGCTGGCTATTGATGGAACCATCATCATGAGTGAGAACCTGCGGGATGCCTTGGACTGCATGTACGATGCACGAATTCCTGCACGCTGGAAGAAGGTCAGTTGAGAGAATCACTGTGAGCTTATGTATTTTAAACTGAGATATGCATGCCTATACAGGTTACATTTGAGCGCCAAAGGGGTTATTTTTTTTGTCCAGTTTTTTCTAGTAACACCTGTGATGACAATAAGCTGTTACTGTTTTTACCTGTCAGCAAAAATGAGGCCTTTTGTATATGAAAGGTGATCATTTTATCTCTGGTGAAAGCTTCTAACAACTATTCAATACAGAGTACCAGATAGCCCAGAGGCACAAATTAATACCTCAGATCAGATTTTAGTGCTGTCAGCTTTGTTATTTAGTGTCCTTGAGGTTTAGTTGTAGCACACGGGATAATTTATGCTCTTACAAGGGACATTGTCATTATCAGACCAAACTCTCACTTGTTTGCTGTTTGTGTCGTGTTCGTGCTCCTTTTTTATTAATGTACTCATTGTTATAATTGTATACACAGCACACAAATCCATCTGGGTGATAAAGGAAAATGGAAAAAAGAAACTTTGTTCTGATGCCATACTAAAGCAAACAATAAAAATCTAGGACTTTTTAGGGTTTTTATTTTTAGAATTATTCAGCTGACAGTCAAGCTGCACTCACAAACACAGCATTGTTAGAATAATTCAGACTGGAATGGGATTCCTGGCTGCAACACCGATTTCTTTTACCTGCAGTTTTATCCTTTTTCTGAATCATTTGCCTCCAGTCTATTGTGTTCTGTGGTATTTATTTATTTATTTTCATTGTGTCAAGTCTCTTTTCACTTGCCACACCATGTTTTATAATCCATGTCTTATCTCCTCTTTTCTTCTCAGAGCCACCTGGATGACATGTTTCAGCGTTTCATTGTACTCTTTTGCTCATGTTATTGTTTGTCTGTCTCCTTGTTGTTTTCAGTCATCGTGGGCCTCCAGCACCCTGGGGTTCTGGTTCACGGAGCTGCTTGAGCGGAACCGTCAGTTCCAGGCCTGGATCTTTGAAGGGAGACCCAACTGCTTCTGGATGACAGGTTTCTTCAACCCGCAGGGCTTCCTGACAGCCATGAGACAGGTACGCACGGCATCAGGCTACCTACCATTTACCCACAGCAAGGGAAAAGACCAGATGGCACGCAGAGGGAAAAGCAGGCACACAGCCACATTTACACACGCGCACACACACACATACACAGGGACTGTAAGTAGTAGTAGGTAATTTTTACAATGCATGAAATTCATTTTGCATTCAGAGACTATGCTGAATTTGTCCTTAAATCCTACCCTTGTTATGAATTCTGCAGGCAGAAACATGGTCAATGGCAATTTTGTATGAATTTACTGGTCCTATTCTTGCTCCTCCTCACTCATGCACCCTTCCTCTCAGACCATTTCTATCTATTGATGCCATTCGTGTGCTCTGATCTGGCCAATACTGGTAGATTGGCAACAAGTGGGAATAGTTTTATGGGGAAACAACATCTGTGTTATAACTGTATTTTACTCCTGCCATCTGTGGTTCCAATTTTGCATCTCAAGTGCGTGACAGCAAATGTATGTTTAAAGTTTTCTGGGAAAATGAAAGCAGATGGGATCTTCAACTTGTAGAGAGTTTGAATGTTAAATCAATTATTTAGCAAATCCAGTGATTTATCAGTTCTGAAGGCTGTAATGTTCAATTCAATTGTATTTATATAGCTCCAAATCACAACAACAGTCACCTCAAGGTGCTTTATATATTGTAAGGTAAAAACCCTACAATATTATAGAGACAAAAAAACAAAATCAGATGACCCATCTTTGAGAAAGCAACTGGTGACAGTGGGAAGGAAAAACTCCCTTTTAAGAGGAAGAACCCTCCAGCAGAACCAGGCTCACGGAGGGGCGCCCATCTGCCTTGACTGAGGCAGATGGAAACAAGACAGGAGCAATACAACAAATATTTGAAGAGCTCATGTATATGAAGATAATTGAGTGCCGTTACATACGACTGGCTCAAGCTTGTATCATTGCTCTTGTAAGGTAAACATTCCTCCATGCTACTGAACCTTTATCTTGAGGGGTGTGTATACCCCTGTTGCATAAACACCGAACCATTTGAATGTAATAGTTTGCTGAACATATACTTTGATGGCTTAAATCAGTGTGTTTTTAACTGAATTTGGTGGTAAACAGGAGTCTTATTACATACAGTAACAGTGAAAATGAACTGAAACGTAGACCTGAGAGCTGCAGTATGCACTGAGGAAAAGATTCTACTTCCAAGTGAATATTTTAAAGAGCTCGGATCTTTCGCTATAAAGGAAATATTGAGGATGTAGATTTCTCTATTTTACTAAAAAGGGATTTGTTTGACTACTGATAGATGCCAAATATAGCCCTCAATCCTACCACTGAGCTTTTCAGGAGATGTACTTTTATCATCCCACAGGCATCACAAACTACCTACAGTGTTCTTTGGTTCTGTGTAATGTGCCTGAAGTTGCTAGCTTGTTTTATCTGAGATGTTTATGTGCCTGCCTTTGTCATTTGTTATCAGTCTCTGTCTCTCCCAAGTTTGCCCACTAAGGATTTCTTTTTTTAAACTTGAAAATGAAAATAAAATGACTGAGGCCATAAAATACTCACATTACACTTACTTTGTCATACTGGAGTTATTTTTTTCCTTTTGCAACATCATCTCACAAAACAACTCCTGTGATGGAGTGCACTTATCTTCCAGTAGTGTATTTTGGTGTTCCTATTGTTACAGACCTTTTATCAAAATTGATTTTCATGTGGGAAAACCATTTCAAAATGTCACTTCTGTCATTTATGTGCCATTCATATGTACTATGCAGGAGATCACTCGGGCGAACAAGGGCTGGGCCCTGGACCGCATGGTGCTGTGCGAGGTGACGAAGTGGATGAAGGATGACATCACCCAGCCGCCCACAGAGGAGTGTACGTCTCACGGTCTTTACCTGGAGGAGCTGGCTGGGACCGCCGCAACTGCAAACTTATTGACTCCAAACCCAAAGTCCTCTTTGAGATGATGCTGGTGATCAGGATGTATGCTGAGAATAATGGTGAGTTTTATTATTTAGGAATGGTGTGGAGGGAAAATAAAAAACAAATCTTTTGGTGGAGCAGCTTTATATCCTACCTGTTTTAAGAGTATCTTTCATCCTTTCCTTCTCAATGTTTGCATCCCACACAGTCACTCGTTGGATGTAACATTTAAATGTCAAGCAGAATAAGTGCTATTTATTTTGTCTGGGAATAGATTACCAGCAGTATGTGGCACAGTGTTTGTTCTGGATAAGGCCAAAGTATATTCAGACAGACAGAAGCAGACAGGTGTAAAAGACTACATGGGCCGGGTCCTCTAGGCTGTCCTAGCCTTCAGATTTGCGTCACCGCTGTGTCTGTGGAGTTTAATAAACTCGGCCGTCTGCTCCTTGCTATCTAAAATATAACAGGACACTGGCGTAAATTATCGACCGTCTCACACTTCTGTTTGACGTTTATTCAGCTGTGTGAAAATCCGGAGAACCCACCCGATGGATTAATAAAGTTTTAATTAATCTAATAACTTTGATCTCAGCCAAACCGGTTTACTCCGGAACTCCACCGAAAATAGGCAAACAATTACATTTTTAAGTTATCCAAGTGACTTATATATCATATTTAACCTGAGTAGCGAAAGAGCGGGGTCTGAAAACGATAAAGCGGGAGTCCGCTGCTCCGGCTGGAGTGACCATTGAATGACTATGCGGGTGGGTAACAGACATCTCCAGCGTCGGCGCACTTTTTGCAAATATGCGATGTCTTGATAAACCAAGCAGATATTTGAAGTTTACACAGCTACTTTCTCGCCTGAAAATATGTTAAAAGTTTATTTTGTGACCCAGAAAGATTAATAAGACTAATTTTAAAACTTAGTAGCGGCCGCCATTGTTGGCAGCTGAAATTGGCTGGGCCGCGCTATGAATTCTGGGATATGGTGGGACGAAGGACACACCGACCCATCCTTCAAATTCGGGAAATGAAGGACGCATTTGTCGGCCGCATTTGAAGGAGTCGACAATTGGGACAGCCTTCGTCGCCTGGCTGTGACGTAATCGGCCTTCAAATGCGGCCTCCGGAGGATGCAGCCGACGTTTTGGGAGCCACACAGCTACAGTTTCTTTTCTGTGTTGCAGGTGTAAAAGACTCCCGCCTCTATTCCTGTCCAATCTACAAGAAGCCCACCAGGACAGGCGTAAACTACATCGCAGCTGTAGACCTGAAAACCTCCTTCCTCCAGAATACTGGATCCTGCGTGAGTGGCGCTCCTCTGTGACGATCAAATGACTGTTTCATAATGAACACTGACACATACAGCCATTATTCATTTTCCCTCAGTTATAGGGATAGTTAAGTGTGCAGGATTAAAAAGCTGTTATCAAGGTTAAGTCTATTTTTAGCATCATTTCTGCATGAGTGAAATATGCAGCTCCATAGTCACTTTGTGTTTGTTCCTTTACTAACAATTTTTTACAGTCAGTGTCAGGAATTGTGGATAGATACTGGGTTTTTCTGTGCAGTCAGGCCAAGGTCAGACCCAGAATTAGCACGTTCAGAAACATCATGTCAGTGTTTTTTTGCTCGAGGTCAACAGAAGCATAGACGTCTGTACTGTGGCTGCTAAAAGTCCTGTGTAAATGTTCTAATACTCTGGTATGAAGCTCCCTGTCTCTTCAGGTTTCCTCTTTTCATTCAGACTATTTGGACCAAAATGATCTAATCACCATCGTATACGTTACTGCATCTGTTTGTTTTTGGAAATAATTTCCTAAAGTCCAGATATATCGTAGCCATCCGCATGCTCACCCAGCATCAAGTCTGTACAGTGTTCTAAAGGTAAACCAAAGACATTTATTCTGGTTATGATGCATGTATTATAGTGATGTCGTCAGCTCCTTTGGTTACTCACACAGGCCAGTTTAATTTGCCGAATAATATCAGTTCAGCACGCACTGTAGGGCTTTTCATTATTGCAAATCCTGACATGTTAATAAACTGAGCTTGTCATATTCGAAGAATCCTGAAGGTAAATAAAGGCACTCTGTAGCACTGAAATACATAGAAATTTTAATTAAGTTTTTACAAAAAACAACTTGCATCATCAAAACATCAAAACACTTTTTTGGTAGTATTTTCTTTTCTTACAAAACCACCATATCATATGCGATCTAAAGCTACCCTGTACACAGGTCAGGTGTGGATTTCCCAAAAAAGTCTTAAATGTTTGTATCCAGTAGTTTTTTTTTTTATTGAACCTGTTTTGTAAATCTTTGTGGCTCACCGGGGCCAGGTGCATAAAACTGTGTGTACCCACAAATAGATAAAAGTCTGCATTCTTTCTGTCAGGTTTTTAATATAAAGTGCATGCCATTTATAAATCTCAGTCACTGTGGAATTAGGCTTACATGCAGTGATTGGCCATCAAAAATAGATAAAACATTTCATAGCACAGTTTGTAGAGTGACCAGATGTGTCATGTTATGTGTGTCTGGATGCCATTTTTAACCTTTGTCCCGCCTTCCCACATTCAAATCAGCTTTTATTTACAAAAAAGAGAGATGAGAGATGAGTTTACCACAGTTTACCACTTTAACATTGAAAGAATTTACTTTTGTGTAGGACCTTAGTGAAGCTTCAATGTATGCTGTTCATTTGAACTTAGGCTGGGTAAACTGTATTTAAATGACAATCCCTCACATGAATTCAGTTTAGGCTTACAGTGCCAAATCACAACAACAAGGTGCTTTCTTCTGTAACATAAAGACCTTACAGTTAATACAGTCTGGATGAATGATGACAAAATTATAACCTTCATAATGTGTGTGTTTGTCAGTTTTTTGGTCATTCTAACGCACACTGAATCAGACTACATATTTGACTGCTGAAAATAACATTACAAAGTCACTGTTGAGGTTAAATCATCCAAGGAAACTTGGAAGAAAAAGACAGATGATTTTACAGTAAGGTTTGTCATTTATCTTTTCATTTTAATCTCTTATTTATTCCACTTGTGGCTCTAAAAAAAAAAAAAACAAAAAAAAAAACCCACCTATGTACACCTGTTTTTAAGTGTGCAAAGGGTGCCCATTGTTATGACACATCCTGTTATAAATTGCATGAAAGCAGTGTGTTTGTACACATCTCAAGTCATTTATGCAACTGGCCCCAGATTTTCCATTTTCAGCAAGCACTGACAAATCTGATCAATGTCCTAATCACTTCAGTCAATGCAGCCAAGGAGAAACTGGAAAGACTGTTTTGGAAAACACCGCCCTGCATGAATATCAGAATATATTCATAGATTTTACTTTTCATTTGTTTTTCCTATTATAGTCCTAGACTGTTTGTAAAATACATCTAAGACTTGGTGCTTCTAACAAGGTCGATGGACTTATGTACACATGGTACACCTTGTTTTCTGGCTGTTTTTTTTTTTCTTAACAAGACACATTTTACCTTTGCAACAGTGGCTGTGACATTTTCACTTGTATTAGTTTGACCTTTGCTTTCATTTTAATATCAGATTTTTCATCTCTGGCCTTTTGTGTTACCCTAAAACTTTGCTTGAGTTGGGGAAGCAGTTAAAAGTTACTGGTGAATTCATAACCTCTGTTGTCTTTGGGGCGCCAAAGTTTTTATAAGACTCTGCTGAAAATTGTTGCCATGAAGTTATTCTTCTGCATTCATATGGTGCTGAAATTACACAAACAATGAGTTCCCAAATGGGAGAACGGACATAAATCCCCGTCAAGTGAGAACAGCAGCTCAACAAATCCGGCCAAAACTGTGATGTAAGACCTGCTGAGTTGTTGGCGTCTGTACACAAAAAATGGTAGAACAATGAAAATGTTTGGTGCCAAGAGTTGGTAAATGGTGCATATTTGTTGCTCCTTAATAATTAGCAATATGGTACTGGATTGTAACCATTAATTGCTGTCCAGATAGCAAGCTGAATGTTGATTAACATGTCCGGTAAAGCAATTAAAGCAGATAAAAGTACAAAGACAAGAAAATGTCTTCCTAACTCTGGAAACGCTGCCATCCTAGGGGCATGCAGCGTCAAAAGTTATTTGGCACCCAAACTGTATCCTGTAGGGTGAGATTGGTTTTGATGCACCTTGCTGATAAGGGGTTTCTATGATAAAGTGACTACCACAAGCCTCCCAGAACTGAGGCAGAATATTAATTCAGATCATTGGAGATTTTCACTCTCATTGAACTCGTACATTATTACATCAGACTGACTTGTGCAACTGTTTTTTTCCAGCTCCCACATTCACATTACAGTATATTTTTAGGTGTTACTGCCTATCTCCTGTACATGCTACACTTACAGTTACATAAGTGACAAAATGTATACTACAGCTGTGGCATAGGTAATTTGTAATGCAACAGTAAAGAGATCAGGTCCCTTTATGCCCCACACTTTATAAAAGCAGCACTGAGAAATTCAAACCTCTTCAATCTGAAACTAAAGTCTTCATGCCTGTGTAAATCAGGCTCAGGGCATTACATTCCCCTGTGACAGTGACCGAGTCATCTCCGTGTGCACAAAGAAGGTCCTAAGCTCTCCTTTGCCCTTGACATTGATGATGCCTCTACAAGAGCACATGTACCCCAGGGTTAGAAGGATGTCACTCGTCTCCTCCGTCACCTGCAGGGAGAACCAGATGGGTGATGTCCATTTTGCTCATCTTACATGACTGAATTAAATTCCTACAGGCAAAAATACTCAGCTGTCCACGGGAAAATTCTCCTGACCATTAAATCATCAGTAAACTGTTCTTCTTCGATGCAGTGCTTCATTAAAATCCACTGACAGCAGGATTTGGGTTGGATACCTCTTGTTTAAAGTCTACCACTTGCGTTCATTTTTAGCCCTAATAGCAAAATGTGTGAGTCAAGCAGAGTTGCCAACACTGGTGCATATTTAGATCCAGTCGTTAATAGATGAAGAAAACAAAAACATAAAAATTCAATGTGTAAGTTAAAGCAAGAAAGTACTCTGTCTCCCAAAGCACAAAGATGAAATACTGTGTGAACAACAAGCAAACAACATCGAAAGCCTGTGAATTTTACCATGAGTAAAAGTGACATTCTGGTAGGCAATATCAATGCTACTTTAAAAGAAATTGTCTTATTTCTGCCTTCTGTCTGTCTTAAAATATCAACCGGCAATCATGGAATGCAATTGCGAGCCCTGTAGTTGTGCTGCACTGCACAGCAGATGGCTCTATCAAATGTGTACAGGCCGCGAAATGTAATACAGCCCTCTGAAGACTGAATGATTGCCACAGCCACATGCCATGCAGCAGGTGAAAAACCATTCTGTCTTATCAGCGCTCAGACATGACAGAAAATAGGATTTGACGATGCCATGTGATGTCAAGATGATGAGATGTCCTTGCTGTAATAAATGGCACATAAGAAAGAAGAGTTTTATCTTTTTAAGCATCCGTATTGCCATTTAAATGTCTGCAGTATGAAGGAGGAGGTCTGCTGGTCCTTTGAAAGAAACCATCAGAGTAAAATACCAGCTGATGTTTGACAGCTGTCTTAACATTTAGTATTGCAGTGAATAGGCAGGGGAGTGGGTTTTTTTATTTATGTTTTTAAACTCAAATGTTCCCCAAATCATTTACCTGTATTTTCCCCAGGACTCCGGTGCTGTCCATTCTGCTGGCTACATTCACAGTGTTTCCCCAGATATCATACTGGGGTTTCTGGGCCCCAATGACTCCAGCTATCACTGGACCATGGTTAATACCTGACAAAGGAAACATTTTAGTAAACCTTTCACAGCTGATCCTTAAGACAGTGTCCCTATTGCTGCCATTCAGGGGCGTAATTTCCAGGGGTTAGGGGTTATGACCCCCAATAATAATCAGACCCAGCCAATATAACCCCCCCAATAAAACTATGAATTATCTTGCATAAATAGGATGTTGATTTTCTTTACTCATTTCAGGTTTTACCAGCAAAATAGTTGCATGTTTAATCATCTGGGAATTTACCCAGAGATCTTGACCCCCCCCCCCCAATTAACTTATTATTTTATAGTTACAAATATAAACTGCTTTTTTAGATTTCCTACTTGTTGAAAATGTATCAAAATAAAATGTTGATACCACTGATTAATTATTGAGTGCTGCTCAAAGCCGACTTGAGCAGGAACCCTACTGCTTTGACAGCGAACAAAGCTTTTCACAAGATTTCATCAGAACATGAAACGGAGGGGGAGCTAAATGCAGCTCAACTCTTAATCCCCAGCAGTCTGGAGGTTGTTCACAGCACTGAGATGACACTGGGCCTCTCTTTGACTGAGCTTCTGACTCAGTCTCCAGATTGTTGGAAATTGCAATCTGCTCAAGTGTGCAGGAGGCGCATACAGTCTCACAGCCACTGGTTCTGTCCAGTCCCAGTGGGTGAGGGTGTGTACGGCTCTCTGATGGAGCATTTTCAGCCCCATCTGGAAGCAGCAGGGATGTACAGTTACTCACACGTACACTGCTGAGTTAATGGTGCATCTCATGCTGAGATCTTAAGACACAGGTTGAAGGTATCGAACTCTGACTCTTATTGCACAGAGGGAGCTGGGGTATGCCTTCCTGCTGTTCTACCTCTAATTTTAGTCTTACTGCATAAATAAGCGTTATTTTCTTGTTTTTTTAAGACATCTGTGCATTTCTCTCACTTTCTGTCAAGATAATAAAATTACTCTACATCTTACTGGAACTCTACACAAAAAGGGGGATGCATAGAGGCTCCATGACAGTGCAATTTCGGATGTATTGCAGTCAAGCTGATTCCTGATTTGTACAAAACTCTAGAAGTGGGATTCCAGAAAATATAATAACGAGAAGAAGGCAACAAGGAATGAAACTCTGACCCCACTGCAGTGATAGTATTTTGTTACATTATGTCATTTACCTGAAATGAGCTGTGGAATTTATTTAATTAGTTCACACCACTCATTTTCAATTCTCATGTGAGGTCAGTACACTTAAATATGTGAAAGCTTACAGTGTAGTCCTGTATATATAAAAATATATTCTATTGTATACTTTGTATTTAATTTCAACTTCTCTGCATAACTCACCAACTCTGAGTTTGAAGTCATTGAACGAGTGTTTGTTGATAAGATCCAGTTTTCCCATCAAGGCAAATGCAAACTCTACCATGGTCCCTATGTGCATATACTGCCTGTCATGTTCCTGGGAAACATAAAAAAGCACAACTAGAAACACATTAGGTTCTCGCATAATGTGCATACGGCAGTCATACAAAAATGATGATGTCTTTGTAATGGGCCTACCTGTGATGTGTATTCAGGCCCTGGCGATGTGTTCAGCCCAGTAGCAGCCATATAAGTGCTGCCAATGGTCTTGATCTTTTCCACACCGCTGAACTTTGGTTTGGAAAGCAACTACACATGGAAATGCAAACACAGCTCAACCAAATAAAACCCAAATTTATAGCAGCACAGACAATAAAACCTAATTGTATGAATCTGTAAAAAGCAATACTCTTCACTGACTGAAGCAGTGCAATGGTATCACGGTTTCTGTGTGTTTTTGTGGCGATCTGGGTATTTACCTCATCAAAGTCAGCAATGATTTCGTTGAGGAGCCTGAGGCACTCTAATCCTTCTTTGTTGACGTCAGACTCAGTGTAGAACTCTTTAAAGTCTGGGATAGAGGCAAACATGACACACACCAGGTCGTAGGACTGGTGGTACAGATCCTGCATGACAAAGAGAAGCAGAAGACAGAGTGGAGTCGTTAGCTTGTGCAGGTGCAAAACAATGCTGTAAAATTTGTTATGAAACTAATTAATTACAGATGAAGAGATTTTGAAAGACAAATATGGGATCTGCACCGCATATTGGGGGTTTTCTGTGTTTTATTCAAACCTAAGAAAACTTCACAACAAGTAAAAATCAATCACTGGGCAGCACATGAAACATAATTGACAAATTAAAGGAGGCAAATCACCCAAACCACCATCCAAAAAAACAACAAACAGTTGCTTTAAATCCCATTAGAGCATCTTGTTCTTGGATCCTGTTCAAGAACAGAAATGAAGTCAACTGCTGACTCCTCATTCAGGATTTCTGCAGCAGATGCTGCTCTCCTGTTTAATCTTACATGACCTCCAGGATGCCACATTACCTAAACTCCCTCAGATCTAAAACTTCACTTTTCCCAGCTGACACTGTGAAAAGTACTCAGGGGATGTAACAGGATTTACAGCGATGAATGAGTCATGCGAGGCATCATACTAGCTAATTAATCACTGTCACACTACAAAACAAGTGTCAAGTTCATTTAAAGTTTGCACTTTCAAAATAAAAATCTGAGCTTTAGCCCTCGATATTTTAATAAACAACCAATGAATATTTCAGTTTAAATTAATCACACATGTGTGTCTTGATATCTTGAATTAAACATCCTTCTTTTGTGATCCATCGGCGAATGAACGCAAAAGAACTTTGCACATAAACAAGCACTTTGAAGTCCTCTCTGTAATTCTACAATCATTAGTCCTGTAGCTATTGTGAAAATAAAATCTGAATAATGTTACATTTACGTTAGTTATTATTATAAAAAACACCACACATTATAAATTCCTACCTCATTCTTCCAGTTACGGGCCAGGAAGTGCTCTGCGACATGCGCGGGCAGGACATTCTCCAGCAAAACGCGGTTGAGGTTCTCCATGGTTTCAATCTCCTCACACTCCTTCTTGAACTTGTTCTTCCAGAGAAAGTCTAACCTACAGTAATATTCATTCTGTTACAAGAGGACACAGAGGTAAAGAGACTGAAGGTATAGCTGTACAGCTTTCTTCCAAGAAGTCACAGAGAAAAACAGAAACAGCCACAAATATGGACACCAACAAGCATTAGGACATGAAGGACATGCAATGTAAAAAAATGCAAGAATTTAGGCACATTTACAAAAACCTCATAAAGTATGACTTTTGGTCAAGGCTGACAAGGCTCACCTAGTGATTTTTGCAGCTTTGCTTAAACGATGTAGTTACTTCATCAGCGTAATAACAAGGCTTTCTTCAGAACCCAATATCAGGAAGCACAAGTGGAATAAAATGCTCCAGGATCAGGGAGAATAAAAGGCTCTGATGGGATTGATTATTTTTTTTCCTTTTCTTCAGCACTCACACCTCAGGTAGTCTGTGATGGCAACTCTAGTCAATCCTGTTTAACTGTCATATGCAGTGAACTGATCTGATAAATAAAAATCACCAACCAAAGAAAAACGTGCTCGCAGGATGGGAATATTATGATCAAGCACTGCAGATGACCGGATTGGACAACACAAATATAACCATGTTTCAGCCGGCAACAAAAATAGAGGCAGCGATTTAAAAACTGTGTGTGTGCACAAATCAGAAAAGCGTGTAACACTTTAGATATTAATAAATAGAATTTATTATTTATGGTGTAGATATAGTTACACCTTATGGTAGAGACAACTACTTTTACATTTAACTCTCTCTGATTAACACATCCACCAACACTTTATCTATTTATTACACTCAATAATACAAAGAGCGCATATGTTCATTGTCCTGTGACGATCTTATGTCTGAACCTGAAAAGCACATTTAGATAAAGAAATGAAACAGTAATATTTCTTTGACCATGCCTACTCCCCCTGAGTGACAAAATCCCGAATGTGACACTATTCTAACCCATGCAAAGTAATACACTTTATTTATGATATACTGTGTACATGTATAAGAAAAAAAGAATCAGCATTTCTTACGCAAAATACTGGTGAAAGACAAACCACTCTTTAGACACTTTTAGCATCAAGGTCTGAGGGATCTTCCAGGATGGTGATAATATTTTCCAGAGAACTGAGTGGTCAATAGGAAGTAACGATGTAGCTGTTTATTTCTTATCTTAAACATAACCTGCTCCATAGCACTTTAAGTGTATAGGTTACTACCCTAACCAAAAAATCCTTCTTCATATAGTAGTTATTCATATAGTACAGGCCTTGGGCTGATTTGTACAAATATGATGCTTCAATTCTAGTACATAATTCGAACAATTCAGCAGAACCCCAAACAAGTCAGAGTAAAGAACATGTTACTCTCCAGCCTCTGGTTTCTCTCTCACTACTAAATCTCAAATTACATCTGAGTAACAGCAGACTTGCTGATGTAAATCTTTGTCCCTGAGTGACTGAGGGAGGTTACACTAAAGATGCCTCTCTTTCAGTGTGTCACAGCAGCCAAAAAGCTTAACCATTTCTACCAAGTTCACTGATTGATTTTCACTTAGAAGATAAATGAGAGCCACTGTTTTTTCTCACAAAGCTCTGAGATAATAAAGAGATACAGAGAGAGAGGCAGAACTAGCAGCATCAGAGCTACAAATTTGTCTGCATTTATAATCATCCAAAGCATCGCTGTTGTGACACATAAGGAATCTATGAGTCAGGTAAAACGTTAGTGGCTTTTAAATGTGTTAATCTATGAGAGACCACTAAGGGTCAAAGAATCTAAAGGAAGGAATGTAAAAGATAAGGCTAAAACTTAGCAATGCTCTCAACATGCTTCAACAGCCAAAAGACTAAGCTAGCAGCTGGTAAGATACAAATACAGTAAAAACAACTTTCCATCAACATCCAAAACCTGCAGCTAAAAAGAATGGAAAAAGTCCAATGATGGTGTAATAATGGCACACAGACGAAAACTACTTTTCTTTTAGCGATACACTGTGCAGCAGGAGACAGATGACAACGCCATTCAGACTATTACAGCTTAGACTTACCTGCCTGGCAAGCACAAGGAGAGTGATGAAGAAGATAAAGAGGGATATAGAGCCCATAGTCTTCAGGTCTTTGAGAACTCCTGGTCTTAAAGGGCAGGGGAAAAAATAGACAAATGTTTTTGTAAGATAAGAAAAAGATAAAGACAGAGATAAAGAGCAACATAAATAATAGAACAGCAAAAGAGGGCAAGAAAACTAAAAGTTATAGATGAGAAAGGGACTTTAAAAAAAATTGATTGCAGTCAGTAGAGATGTCTAGTAGAGCGTTTTATTCCAACCTGTCACTTAATTAAGACTGTCGCTTCTGCTTTGCTGTGACAAGAGCTTGTTTACTGGATGCATTTCGGAGGGGGGTTAGCCCTCCTGCAAGGGTGCATCGACTACAGACGTTTCTCGAGAAGGAAAAAAAAGGGTTCATGATCCTCAGAGATACAGCTCTGCAAAAACACTTGAATATAAAACTTCAGTCTTCCACTATCATAAAAAGCAAGGCTTTATCAACGTAGACTCCCACACAGCATATTGGATGAAAGCTGATGCTAAAAACATTTAAACTGTCAAAAGACTTACACAGACCTTCTGCATCATAATATATGGAAGCACATTTTTACTCTTAATCTTATCTGTGCTCGAGCTCAGCAAACAGCCGAGAAAACAGCACGCAAGTTCTGCATTTACCTGGCTGATTTGATCAGTTCTCTACACAGACATTAATTCACCACACTGGTCTTAACACAGATGGGTTAGTTTGAAGAAAAACTGGAGATGAAAAGTAGACACACTGCTGCTGTGATTCTTCTTCTATTGTTAATTAAAGGAATAACAGCTGTTAAGACTTTACCAACTAGAAAAATTATCAGAACTTTTCAGATTTATCAGTTTTACACTCTGGGACAGTAACGTCAATAACCAGACAGTAAAGTGCCGTCCTTGGTGGGAAATCAGACAATTTAGACTTTAGAAGTCATCTGCTGACATTTATTTGCTCACAAAGAAGAAGCTAATGATGCTTTAGACGTCAAAAAATTTTATGTTAGAAATTACATTCAAAAACCTGTCTTCCAGCTCTGAACAAATCCATATTTTCTACTGAAATTACAATTGATGTCATAATCTGTAAGGGTTAATTCAGTTATGCTCATCTATGGGGAAGATTTGTCTCTTCATGTCCCAACATCTCTATAGCCTCTCTTAGCAGCTCAGCTCAGCTGTGACTTGGGGAACAGAGCAAAAACTCCCTTTGCATGAGTTAAATAATAACAGCCATTTAATACTATGATGGCAAGTCTGAGTTTATCAAATACTGGGTGACGTCCTGAAAGATGGGAGCGCCTCTGATCCAATAATAGAAGGATGCCTTGTGATGTCTCAATTTAACATGAGTAGCCGTAGAAACAAGGAGAAACATTTTGGTGCCATTTATTCTACAAGAAGTAACAGTAACTCATAAATATAGCTTTTTAAAACATACTTCTCATACTACATCATGTTTAATTGATTCTTATATACTACCTATATATAGATACTTGTTCTTATAAAGTTTGGCACTTCCTATCATATCCTACCATCATAGCATGATTAGCATTTTCCTTTTCTTCCTGCATGGGTGGGTGCATCATGGCACATAGGGAAACTATTCAATGAAGCTTGGTCTCTGACTTTTTAAATATAGGTTTTTAACTCTAAAGCAGTTGTCTACTTCACTACTGAATTAGCAGTGCATTAACATTTTACTGCTATAAAATCTTACGGTAACCCATCCACCTCCTCTTTTATCTTAGCATGCCTTATAGCTGCAAAAAATTTTTTTTTCACCATTTCTCAATTTGCTCAGAACTTTCTCCTCTCTCCTCGGGCTACCATCACAGTCTCCTAACCCTCTTTGACTGTTTCCATCCATCTCATGCTCCCCCCGAAGTGTTCCTGTTTTTCACTTTAAGCCTACCTGTCAAGGCTTTCGGTCTCGTACAGAAATCTGCTGTATTCATCCAGCAGAGAGGCATGTGTTTGTAGGATAATGACATTGTAGACCACAACTGCTGTCAACATGATAATCATCTTCAGCTCGTAGTTTATCCTCAGGAACACTGAGCAGGAGATCAGGCCCAGGATGCAACTGTAAATTAAATACTATACAGAAGAAGGAGGAGGAGTAACTGTAAAGTTGTATAAAAAACTAAAGTTACAAGTTTTTGAATAAAGTGTGATGATGATGATGTTTGTCTTACAGGAAGGTAGAAATTGTTTTTCCCAGAGAGGGTGATTAGTTCCCCATTAGACAGTGTTTCGTTGGATGAATTGTAATTCGGAAGTGGAGGCAGCACGCTGTCTTCCAAAAAGAACTAGAAGAAAAACACAAAGTCAACAGAAATTCAGGACCACAGAAAACAATCCAGGGAATTGTCATGCAAATTATAAATACGCTTTCTCTGCCTGCCTCTTTGCACATCAGCATGGGACAAGATGAAGTAGTCTGCATTAGACTTGCAGGAGGAAAATAGAATCTTGTTAGATAAGAGGCCAATAGTGACAAGCATTCAACAATGTCGTTTAAAGTGAACCTGCAGGATAAAATGAGGATTGGCTGCCCCGCTGAGCAAAGCCAGGTTAATTTGGTTCATACGCCCTGAGCGACTGACCCAAGTCAGACGCAAAATACGATTAGAATCTCTGGAATCGATTTGTGTGAAGGTCTAAACCAGGGTCCTGACATTGTGTTTTATCACGCAGCTTCCTTTCAAGCCCCAGGCTTCCATCCCACCTTTGTCTGAGGCTTTATTTTTTGATGGGCTTCCTTGTCTACAAAAATAAACCTCAATCAGATAAATCAGAAAGTAAATATAGAAAATCAAAGCAACGATGTAAATGTTAAGTACAGCATTCAGTCATCTCTGCACGCAAATTGTGTTGGCACTTTTATGAAATGCGGGGTAAACAATCTTCTGGTCTGAGGAGCCAATTGATAGACTCACTGCAAAGAAACAATGCAAGATATTTGCTCTGTAGTTAAATATTTTTCAGGCTTAATTTACAAGCAAGAAAAAAAAGGAAAAGGGGAGGGGAAGGGCATATTAATGAATGCTACATATCAATATTTTCCACAGGCTCTAAACATGATGACTGACTTGCTTCTTGCTGCAGTAAATGAAGATATCATTTTTATATTATTCATTTGTATTCTGCAAGGTTGTTAAGAATATAATTTTAAAGAAGCCCATTTCTTTTTTGTGAGATAACATGCCCCATTTTACTTTCTAATTATGCTGCAGTTACAAATAGGAGATGTGTTATCAGAAGGACTGCTATATATATTCCTCGTAAAGCCTGAAAGGTGTGGTCCCACTCCCTCAGTGTAGTACCTGCACATAGAAAAAGCTTACCATGTTGAAGACTGCCATTATAAGTATTAGAGCTGTGGTTGTCATGGTGAGAGTGATGCGGGGCCATGGTTTGTTGGCAATAATAACTGATGACCTCAGCAACCACATCCAAGAAGTGGAGGTGCTTTTACTGCAGTGCTGCAGGAACACGTAGACACACAACACAAATGCAATAAGGTACGAAAGAGCTGAGATATAATGTCACAAATATGTCACGAGCAAAGGAAGCCAGAAAGATGGACAATCTTACATGTATGCATCTCAAGTGCTAAACAGCAAATTCATTGCTTTTGTTGACTAAAGATAATTAGTGTGACATAAACTAAGCTAAGCATGAGCTCAGACACAGAAGCAACACTTTCTGATTAACCTGTATTTCCTCAGCAGGGCAAAGGAAAAATTTCAAGAGCCATATAATGATGGAGAGGGTTCCACTTAAGTTCATAACAATTAATTTTAACATTTTAATTTCAACAGAAGTGAAATAACAGAGCTACCAAATTACAACTTTAATAAGTGACTTCATCATGAACAACACTGTTCAGAAATGATCAACAATAATAATTTTTATTAGTACTTACTTGTAATAGTACCTGTATTTCTTTTGTTATTATTATAATTAAATAAAGACAAAATGGGATATTAACTAGATTCAAACCCTGGTTCAAAAAGGAAATTAATATTATTTAGAGTCACTTTAGGGCAACAGAGACTGTGCAATCATGCACCTCATTTCTAATTTCTAACCCAGGCAGCACAACATAGCCACTTTATACTTAATGTTTACTGTTTATTATCAAAGATTTATTGAAATCTTTCTGTGCCAGGTCAGTTACAGACAGTTTGTTCCTTTGTGAAGCAATGAGAGCGAGAACCCAAATCGTTTACTTGATTATCTCAGAGCAAATATCGGAGCATCACTGGGGCTGAGTGGATGTGACATCTAAATAGCTCAGAGATGTAAATTGCAATATACTAAGGGTGACAGACTATTTTATACCACAGGGAATATTGGAAATGTAGAGCTAGTGAGGCAATCATTTTGGTCTGAAATCAAGGTATTTGTGGACCATTTTGTTAGAACAGCTATTTGGATGCCTAGACCTTAAATGTAAATGATGAATGAAGTACAATGAAAACATCTCAAGTTGATCAATGTAAGGGACGTGAGTGCTTACATAAGATTCAATTAGTCACTCTTAAATAACTTTGCTACTCAAAATAGGAAGACTCTGCGCCAAAGATTTCTTAAAGCGAAGAGATCTCCCTTTTTTGTATTGCTGTTGTTCAATATATAAATTTGAAATCGTATCATATTTAGTTTATCTAACTCACATGAGGTATTTGAAATTTGGTCTGAGAAAAGGAATCATGAAATTTAGGCTGAGTCTGTATTTTTACACAAGCATCTTCCTGAGATACTGCAAATTTCCCAATAAGCAGACATTTTCATGACACAACATGAAACAGAGCACGAACCAGCAGTGTCAAACAATTCTGATAAAAAGGCAACAGGATGTTTATAAAGTGTTTTTCTAGTTTTGTCTTTAAAGAGTTCAGCGACATCCACGGGGAGCCGAGGTCAGAACCAGCAGCTGATGCACACTTACTAAGAATTAAAGCCATCAAAGAATGAGTGAGGTTGTGTAAACCAATGAGTGGCGTATAAAATTTTATAGTACCTTCAGTTTTTTATGTCATTTCATTACATGTCATATTGAAATGCCTGTGAAAACACGAGTATTTATGTGAGTTAAACAGACCAGCGTAATACTGACTTTAATAAATATCTGCAGCCTCACACAGAAGACCAAGTAAACCTATTAACACAGATCAGGATCTGCTGGTAAATACAGTAATGATTTGTTTTGTTTTGTTTTTTTCTACACATTGTACAGGTCAGCTGTACAGTTTTGATACAGTGGAAAAGTTTGTGATAATCTAGCCCTTCACTCCACCTGAACAATAGATATATCCTGAGAACAGCTGTCTCAGCCCACAGCTCACCCTTTTTCAGGAAAAACATATAGATTCCCTTTCAGCTGCCTGATATTAACCCAAATTTTCATGTTGTTTTCCAGACAGAAACAAATGCATTAAACATGCACTTACATTGCATTACTTTTGTGAGTGATTTCTAGAACTTTCACACTCCCACCGGCGTATTTTCTGTGATTGCAAAATGCAAATTTTCTGTAATGATTTCCTGAAACAAATCATTCCACTAGAAACAGGATGATAACAATGTGTGGCGTAAAATTTCATGATTGCATCTGTGCATGGAAATGGCACCTGGGAAATAATACAGAATAACCGGTGTGCTTTGGACCATTGCCCCAAAGCTACACCAAAGTGGCACTTGTGTTGACTTAAGGGTCACTTAATGGGCTGCTAAGCTGACCAGAGAGGTGCTTGGATCACTCGTGTGCCTTTGGAATGACATTAGGATAAACATTAAGAACACAAGGGCTACATTAAACAGCAGGCCTATCCACTGATGTGAAAAGACCAAGTAGAAAGATGCCTGGAGGAATTGAATTTGCATAAAGACACTACTCACCAGGAGGTGTCCAATGAAACATATAAAGAGGATAAGGGAAAGGATGAGAAAAGCCATTCCAAAGGATATTCCCAAGATTGTTGTCCTGCAAAAAAAGTTGAATATTTAAACTTTGAAACTAAGTTTAATCTGTTCCACCAAACAAAGCTGTCCCCTTCTTCAAAATGACCACACAAACCCGCCATACTGACACCATCTCATTGATTAAAAATGTTTTTAGTTCTAATATAAATAAATATAAAATGCACATACTTTGGCAAGACCAGAATCTGCACAATGAAAATGCAGAAAAAGATCAAACAGGCGCAGGTGACATAGTATTTAAAGGCCGGCAAGTTTGTTGCTCTGTACTGAAAAGATGAAGAAAAAACTGGTTAGGCATTATTTAAAAAAAAAAAAAAGACATCTAAAACCTACTTCAATAAATTTCTCAACTTAGACATGACAAATTTATGTAATTTACAAGATTTATAGCTTCTAAAGCCTCTTACCTCTTTCTCTAAGGATTCGTTGTGAAAGAACAGCGATATTCTTTGAATGTCCTCAGACTTCAGCCACTGTCTGGAAGCATAAAAGCAGTGTTATAGACTGGATTAAAAAGAAAAGAACATTAAGTAAATGAAAACTAAATTAAGATTAAAGTAGTAAGAATATAGGCATGAATTAATTAATATATTGTGTTTTAACACAGCCACGTTCATTCAGTTGTACTGTTAGAAAACACCACTTTATCTGGAGTAGGATTATCTATAATATGCTATTCTGTTCTTGGAGTATATTAACACGATAAATACATGTTTATATGTGTGTAATAATACTTTTGTGATGTTATCCCATCAAAAGTCCTGATCATCCTCTCGTTGAGCTCCTCCTCAAACCGTTTTTTCTGAGACTTGGTCCTTTAATGGATAACAAAATGTAAGAGACAAGATATCTTTTATTTTCACATAGCATTAGTGACTCACACTTTAAAGCTTAAAGCAAAAAAAAAAAAAAAAGTGTTATCAAAACATTTTGTTGGCTGTCCTTATAATATAAAAAGAGATGAGGATAATCCTGTCAAAGGAAATTGTGCGGCGCTATAATATGAGTAATTTGCCTTTCTGATCTCCTCTGGAAGTGATACTGCCCCATCTTCACGTCCTAAACACAGTACAAGAGAAAAGAGACAAATTAGTAGCTACAGATTAACTGACAAACAAGAAAAAACATGTATAGAAAGAAATCACACACAGCAGTATTGATCTTCCCATTCTCATTAGTCATGCTGTCTCTGTGGTGCAGGTTGGCAAAGGGCTTCGCTGCTCCCCATGACTCCAGATAGCGGGTCATCCTGACAGAGGCTCTCATCTTGGCTCCATCTACAGTGTTTCTGGGTCGGTAATGGTGCTGTGGGCTCCGCCGCTCGACCTGGACAAACATGTTTCATGTTTGAATTCTCATGTTAGTGCTTTTTCTTCAGTGTCCAATATTCTTTTTTACTGGATCTAACATGTGTGTGATACCTTTGGGTTAATGACCAGATATGTGATGACTCCATGTTCCTTTAGGTAAGGATCTCTTTCTTGTCCATCTCCATCTTCCACCTTATAGGCACCATTTAGGTGCTCCAGTGTCACTGAAGTGATGTGGACTCGCCTTAAAGGGAACATTTGATAAAAGAATGGTTTCCTGTGTATATTAACAATATATCTGGACATTTATTTGGCATAATTTAGCAAACAACAAGCCAGACAACAGTGATCCAGGCAAAATGTGATGTAGCGACATAATTTCCTTTTTTGAAATTCAAATCCCTTACAATATGCTTTTATATGCTTCTCACTTACCCTGGTACACCGCCTGCCTCCATGTGATTGGCCAGTGTGACATCATGTGACCAGACATCATACTGCCATTTTTGAAGTCCAATGACACCACACAGGACATTCCCAGAATGCACACCAACACGCATGTTGATATCAACCCCTGTGGCGTCCCGTACTTTCCTGTCATACATCAAAAAGTTGTTTTGTTAATGTGGAGCAGGAAAAAAACAAGTGTGCATGTCAGAAAAAAGAGCAAATGCCTAACTCTGTGACATATGATATATGCTGTTTTAAAAAAACTGAAACTAAGACAAAACAGTGAAAACTACTTAAAAAATGGAAAACAGCAACAACAATTAGTCCTTTGTTTTCATTGCAGGTCTGCTAATCAATACGTTAATGCTTATTTCTGTTTTCCAGTAACCACACTAACAATCTGAACATAGTCACAACATGTTTTTGACATCAGTGATTCATTCACCAGGCTGAACTATAGTGAATGAAATTGGAAAAACAACTTTACTCTAAGGCAGCACTTACTTAATGGCCTCACACATGTCCAGACCCATTTTCACACAGTTTTTGGCGTGGTTCGGTAGTGACTCTGGCAGGCCGGACACACAGTAGTAACAGTCACCAAGGATTTTGATCCGCATACATTCATTTTCCTGCATGTAGAAGGGTGAAACATAGTCTCTGATACACAAGGTCAGGTAAATATCAAAATGTTCATTTACAATCCTGCTTCCAAAAGCTAAAACACGGTGTGAATTATAAATAGATAAAATCTTTTTACTTTTTGAAATCAGTTTGTTTGATAAATATTAGAGACAGTGCATTAAAAACTGGTTATAATCAGTGTTACTCCTCACTGAATGCTACAGGGCTAATTTTAGTATGCAATATTTTCATTCAAAGACATTTGTTTGACTGGCATGGATGATTCAAAGGTGCAGGGACGTACATGAAATTTTAAGAATTTCTAACATGTGACTAAGAATTTGTGAATTCCACACTTCACAAATTTCCTAGCGAGTAAAATACTTTCCAGTAAAGCAGGTTTAAGAGGTAAACTCTGTTAATCTAAAGAAGATCAGCATGTGTTAGGACAGTAATTCATTACAAGAGCAGAGCAGGCAAATGTTTACCTTAGCTATTTGGTCAAATTTGCCAAACAGTTCATTCAGCATGTGCACAAGTTCTCCAGGTGAGCAGTCACTGGCTAGTCGTGTGAATCCTACTATATCAGCATAAAGTATGCTAGAGATATAAAAAACAGTAATGGATACACTTTAATGATTTTATGAATTTTACAGTTTAGACATCTGATTTGAAAATAATATACATTAGTATGTACCTACTCTGTATGTAAATTTGACCTACACATCATGTACAGAACCACTTAGCTATAAAAAGATACATTTGATTTTAAAAAAAAAAGAAAAAGAAAGAAGATACATGCCTGACATTAGTGTGCCTCTGGACATAGAGGTTGTGAAAATTGTTTGTGTTTTCAATCTGGCCAAAATTTGGACCCTTTAATCTCTGGATGATCTCCGCTTTCATTACACGGGCAATGTGAGCTGGCAGCAGAGACAGTAGGAGACGCTCCTAATGGCAGAAAACACAAAGGAAAAAAAGAAGTAGCAGTAACGCAGAAGGTTCAGAAACATCAAGAAAAAAAACAAGCTGATCATTATTTATTTTATTTTTTTTTTTACCATGAAGCACTTAAATGTATGTGATGAGGAAATTAAGTGGTTAAATTCAGGTCCTGTACAGTAGTTGGTTAAATCACAAAGCAAATATGACATGTGCATAAACATAACCTATTTCTGTTAACTGTGGAGTCTGTTGTCTCAGGGCCACATTGATTCATTGCCCCACAGCTGTAACTTAAGCAATAAAGCAGATGGTAACATGAAATATACATGCATAATAAGTTTAGAAAATGAACAGCAAAGTCAGTTAAACTTCAGCAATATCACTCACTCCAGTTAGCCAACATATACCACTGTGAATCACTTTCACCTGCAACAAAAAGACAACTCCCAGAGGAGGGATGCTTTAGCAGGTAGTGACTGCAAGATGCTGGTGCTCTCTCCTTCTCCTTCCTTGCTGATTCTTTGCTAGTTTTGCTTTTTTGGTAGTGTCCTTTTCACTAGTGGCAGCATGACACAATATCTGCAGCCCCCTCAGGTTGCATAGGTAGGCCAGCTTCTCCAATGTGGCACATCCATACAATCGTTAAAAGACAGTAAGGTCTGCTATGTCTCCCAGCAAAGTTTCAAAAGTAGGGCTGAGAAACCAGGAGACGGGGGTTACATAAGGAGAGCTGGTAAAGGGTGTAGAGGGTTTCAATCCAGTAAGGATTGACCAGTATCTGCTCCTTTGTGAAAGGAGAAACAGGAGGAACACTGACAGAGCCCCAAAAATGACCTTCAGTGAACTTCTCATGTATGGTTTTGCCCAAAGACTACATGAAGGTGGAATGAGGTCCTTTAGTGGAATCTGTGCTCACAGACCAGAGCATTCACAATGGTTGATGCTTCCTAGCTGGACACATTGATATTACTTAAGTTTAACTCACTTTGTGTTATCTATACTTAATTTCTATGAGGTGTATAAACTAAATTCAATTTAATGTATAGGTTTAAAGACACTAGAGTGCATGCATTAGGTTGCTGGCACAGAAAATGAATTTATTGCAAGTATTCATTACTTTCTTGCCAGCCCTTACAATTTAAATTCAGCCTTTATTCACTTCTTTCTCCCTAATTTTCTCAGATGTCTCAGACTACTGAGTCTAACCTACAGTACCTAGCAAGCAATTCACCTTTAGGGTGAAGAGAAGCTGGGAGGAAATGCTTAATTAATCCAATATCACCCCAAACGTGATAACCACTGATCATCATCTCTTTTTCACGCTCAGAGGATTCTATGTGGAAGAGAGGGACATTTTTCTTGTGAATACCACCAGTGATTTTGGTGTATGATGAATTCCCATAGTCCACTTGGACCACTCATAGTGAAAATGTATGCACTCACTGTACTGCAGAGCACTTTGGATAAAAGCATGCAGTGCAGCAAACAGCATATATTATGAGTGCAATGAGCGCCCAGGAGGAATGTGTCTCTGCACAGTTACTACCATCTGTCACAGGCAGCAGCAGCACTCCAGGGCTACTGCGAAATGCTCCACCCCAGACATTTTCAGCTTTCCTCATGGCACTTCTAACACCACAACCTGCATTTACCATATGAAAAACCAGCTCAACCCTAAGCCTGGGCTTTCACAACAGCAGCTGGATTCACATCATCTCACTAAATAACTCACCAAAAGCTGTAGTAAAAAGCTAGCCAGATCCCAGAGTCTCACATCAGAGGGCTTTAATCAACACTTTGCTAATACTATCTCACAGGATGCTGCACCACTTGAAAGTATTAGTAACAAATTAGCATTATTGTATTTCAATGCTTCCAACTTTGCAGGTAGATGCAGAGAAAACACAAAGACAATGCAAGCTGGTAGAATATCATTAATAGAAGACACATAATGTCAAAAAACAACTAGCACGGTCCAAAATGTGAGTGATGAGGGTTCACATAAGAAAACTTTTTTTTTTTTTTTAAATCACAGAAAATATTACTATTAAATGCATATAAGAGGACCCTGAGGATAACAGGTATTCTCAATGAGGATAATTGTCATAAAAAACCAACTATACCAATATAGGCTGAGATAATCACACACTGTGTGATTACTGCACAATGTAGCCCTGACAAAGTTCTCTGTTGTTGTAACTCAGAAGGTCGAGCAGCTCATCTAGTAACTGGACGGTTGATGGTTCAATCCCTGGCTGTTCAAGTCTGCATGCCAAGATACTCAAATACTAACAGAAAGCACTTAAGCATAATAAAACTGATTGTATGAACGGGTCAATTAGGCAAGTTGTATAAAGCGCTTTGAGTGCTCAGGTGGAATAGAAAAGTGCTACATAAGAAGGAATCCATTTATCCAGAGCTGATTGATTTCAATAATTTGAGTGTTAATATAAAGAGTGACATTTTAAGCACAGGACACAAGTGCTGCTTTCAGCTGTTCCCATATTCACAAGGCAGCTCTGCATGTTTTATATTGAAGATTTTTATTTAGTTTTTTTTTTACACCACATATCTTTCCTGACACAAACTCACAAACTCATTGGGATTTGTGTCTCCTCTTGAGATCAAATTGTGGATCTTTCACTTGTTAGGCAAATGCGTAAAGCACTACTCTATGGACCTGCTAAGTATAGCATGTACGTATGACATAAAAATATATTAAAAAAAAGAAAAATAGAGGAAAGATGAGTTAAGTAGCAGTGGGGTTTTTGACTCAAGTGCATGACATAAATATTCAGACTAGATTATAAGATAAGTCATTCTAACAAGGCTCCAACATTTCCCCATGCCACTGTACTACACTATATTACCTCTAATTATCATTTGCTAATTTAGTAATGTTTAAAATTTGAAAGTCATTACTGTAACAATTATTGTAATGAACAGCACCATCATAAATATTTTATTGCCTGGTGTTCATTGTTTCAGTGTTTTAATTAAGTGTTATTAACCACTTTACCTGCTGTCTCTTCTCAAACTCCAGTTTAATCGGTGACTTGATGCAGTTGCAGGTGTCCTGGTAGGTCTGTTTGAGTGCCAGCTCCATCAGGTGCTTATGGTATGCTCCAGCCATGTTGCCACACATGAAAATGATAACATTGGCCAGAATCTGGGTAGGAACAGAGGACAATAACAATAAAAGGTGTTGTTAAGCTTTACTATATATATAAAATTGTGGTTACAATACAATATAAAGAATTTATCTCATATTTAGAATTAGTCCATTAAATAGTTCCTGTTATAAGAAGGCTTAGGAAAGAAAGTAAAAATCAACCTAAAGTAAATATTTTCCTCAATGGTACCAGATCTTGGTGGTGAGATCTTGCAGTGACATCAACAGGCAGCGCTACGTTGTATTCAAGGGTAATGTCGTGGCATATAAATACACATCTTTCATTTAGTTATTTAATGAAACATCCTCTGCCTGCTGATGACTTTAGAAAGAAAAATACAATACAATAAGAAAATAATGGCATTGGATAAATTTGACACCGCTATACTGCCCCTGCTCGGTTGTTTATTTCCTCTCACTTCGGTTTTACAATGGCAACCCAGCCTCTACCCTGCAAGGAAAATACAGAAACACAAATAAGGGCAACCTATGTGACTACATCCCGTCTATATAAATAGACCCTGAGTTCAGGCTGATCGCACACAAAGAGCCCTACCTTAATTAGCACTGTTGCAGCAAACATCACATGCCACTACAAGCACTATTTGACCAATGGTGGGCTCAGTTGGGACAACTGCTCTAAAAAATGGATTGTTTTGAGCACAATAAGGCTTAATTAGATTTGTTTATTGTAATAATGAGAAGCCAAAATCTTTACACCCATAAACTTTACTAAACTGTATTTAGTAAAGTCATTAATAAGATGGCCAATCAGTATTAATACATACTTAATATGCATTTATGCCTGAAATGTCTTTTGTGTCCACTACCTTGCGCCAACCAAAGCATTCAACTTATTTTTAAATACACTGCCACTATACTCATAGTAAAGAAGATCTTAACAGTCTCCCATTTATATTTGTTCATCTTTATATCAGCTGCAGATTGACTGCTGGGATGAGGTATGGAGCAGCGGTCCCCAACCCCCGGAGTCGTTTGGTACCGGGCCGCGATAGTTCAGGCTCGGGTGTGAAATTTATGGTTTTCAGGGTTTTTTAGTGTTTTTTATTGTTATCATTTTTATCGTTAACTCAGTTTCCCTGGGTCTTTTCCCATGTGTTATGAATAAGTCTTCTTTTTTTTCGTACCGGTACTGGTTTTATTTTGTTGTATTTATCCGCGATACCTTAAAGGCCCGTCCATGAAAATATTGTAGGACATAAACCGGTCCGTGGCGCAAAAAAGGTTGGACCGCTGGCATGGAGCATGTGCTGTTTATCAGTCCACAGTGTTGCTGTGACACAGACTACAATTTTGAATATATGTATTGTCATTTCATCAAGTGCTACACATGAAAGTTCACAATTGACAGACTACCTCAAAACCAAATTAAGTCCTGGCTTTAAAGTATTTCTAATGCCTAACATTTCAAATGTTTACAATATTTTGGATACATCTTTCTTTCTCACTCTTCAATGTGAGTGCATTTTGTATTCAGCAGATAAATGACATAGTATGGCAAAGTTAAGCCAAACTTGTGGAGAAAACTTTCACCTTTTTGACTGTGGCAAATTGGCTCAAGTCAGAATTTACGCTGCTACTTTTAATGATTCAAAAGACTGGAAATGATGTCTTAATTTTTCATACATATAAACACCACAGAAAAAAACAAAATCTTAAAAGAAAATCTTTCATAGAACATGTCCTACTTCAGAGTCAGACAATACAAACCATGACACACAGGGATAGACGCTCTCCACTATCAGCATGGAGTGCAAATTGCACTCTGTCCTCAAAATTAAGACTTTATTTCTCAGCACATTTCAGGCAAAACGCAGGGCTGCACTAAACAAGAAGCCCCATTACAGGAACAATTTGGATGTTTAAAGATTTGGATGGGTAAAGACCCTGGAGCTCTGGTAACCTTGAGTTTAATATTTCGCAGCTATACAGCAAATGGATAATTTAATGGTTCTTCCCCATTGCTTGAAAAGAAATCTCCCTCTCCTTCACACTCTTGCATGCCTTGTCTCATTCTCACCATTTCTCTTTCACTTCTACTCTCCGTCTTTGTGTCTTTTCTCTCCAGCATAATGTTGACCTTACTGTCACAGTGACCATTGTTCTCTCTTTTTGGACATAAATATGCCCAACAGACTTACATCACAGCACGAGTAGAAGCTGGTGACCTTTGCAAAAAGGACATTTTATTTTAGTAATAATAGTCAGACAGGAAGAAAACAAAAAAAGTCTAACAACCACAAAAACTAAAGCCTTCCTCATGAATTTTATAGCTTGCAGACATCTGTACTTTGCTTCTAGTAAACAGCTGAAACTGAATTTAAAGTTATTTTCCAAACAAAACCAAAAACCCCTATGTACCCTTTTTACAATGCTAAATTATTCAGTATTTTTATTTGACAGCTTAAAGGCAGACCAGGCAGCTGCACAGACAAGTATAAAGCAATTGTAACCACCTGTAGCAGACACTTCCTACTTATCCATCACAAAAACCTACCCATCAACATTTTCTTAACCAGGGTCCAAGGCAAGCAATACTTATAAAACTAGGGAGAGCCGATAAAGAAATATTGCAGTGAATCATACTGAGGTGAGAATAGTATAAACTACGCATATATTGTCTCCTTATTGAGAAAGCTGTTTCCCTAAATGTTTATGTGACTACACCAGAAATGTACCATATCTCTATATTTGACAAAAGCAAACATCGAGGCCAGTAGCCAAGTACATGAGGTGACCTGCTGTCTGGATTTACTTTCACATCTATTCAGTGTATTTCAAACAGACATCCCTCTTTCTCTCCGCCAGGCCTTTTTTCTGCACATTAAAAAATACTGAAAGAACACAAAAAACATTTTTTCCCTCTATATCTTTCTTCTAAAAGATATAGTATGCACAAGCTTGGCTTTGTTGATCATCATCCATTTTCAATGGGAAAACTGACAAAACAGCCAGAATCTGGTACTGTAGAGCAGTTTTTTAGGGTAGATCATTGAATGACTGAAAAAAGCCACAAAAAGATGGATAGGGGCTTTTGTACGGTGGTTTATAGAAGCGCTTAACAGCCCATAGACTGTACATAATATTTTAACCCTTTCATGCATAGTGGTCACTATAGTGGACAGCTATTCAAAGGATGTTTTCTTGTATTTGTGCCAGTGTTGATGGTATACTTGTACATAAACCACTTCATTGGACACTGATGTGTCACTCCATACCCTGCCGCCCACTGGTCGTTTAGTGTTACTGCAGACGTATGGCGTGTTTCATTGTAATTACTATTATTTAAATAGTAATTACATAGTAGGATTTTTTTCTTAAGTATTTTTGATGAATAAAAATACTTAAGAAAAAATCCTGATTGAGGTTGTCATAACTCATGCATGAAAATGCAAGTTTAAATTCCCTTATCACACCAGCATATTTAACAAATAATCTATTCAGGCACATCTTTAGTGGCTGGTTAATATAAACCTTGCTGCACCAGAGCCTAAATTAAAAAAAAACAGGAAGTCACTTCAGAGAAATTTTCAGTATGCAAAACCTACATCTGATGTTAAATGCAAATTACTTCCTATTGTGTGTAGCTGAGGTCGATATAGTCAAATGGCATGTAGCTCTTTGAAGACTAAAAAGAATATTTTAAGGCACAATGTCAGTAAAGTTAAATTTCTTTTAACTATACTTGAAATCTAAATGCAAAGATGAGTGGGTGCATTTAATTTGCATTTGAGTTTATCCTTTTATGCAGGTACTATGTGATATTTTACCAATATTTACTCAACTGTAATATGTGCTCAGCAGATTACATTAAGTTAACATAAATATTACTCTATAACCCGACTCTCACACTGACTACTTACATCCCAGCAAACCTTGTAATACACACATCGGTCCACCGTTTCCACTTCACACTTTGCCTCTCCAAAACATGAAATAGACACACATGCTGAAATTGCATTACTGCATGTAAAAAATTTTTACCAGCAATGGGAGATAATATATTAAAAGCCACAAAGTCAGTAGTGAGCAAAAAAGGTATGAAGTACCTTGGTGGCTAATATGCATTGTGTTAATAATGTCTGTTGAAACACTTTTCCGTGATTATTTTCATGTTGGCTTGAAATAAAGTATTTCCCTCTGCTGTTCCTGCAGATTACTGCAACTTACTGCAAATTCTGCATGGGTGTCTATTCTCGATTTGGAGAGGCAAAGCGCGAAATGGACACGGTGGACCGGTGTGTCTATTACATCTTTTTCCGTAAAACTGGGTTGAAATATCAGCTGTGTATAAGGGCTGGTGGTGCAAGTCATTTGTACCTCAGTGGTACCCAATTACAGATAACAGCAGGGTTAGGTGAGAATCACATCTCAAGGGGCTGTGACTCCTGCTGGGATTATCTCAAATCAGCAAACTTCACTTTCTGAATGTTATATTTCTGCCATGTTACTGACATGTGGATCGAGAAAGACATTAGCGTGCAGATGAATCTTGTTTTTATTGTACATCAGTGACAGACGTCCACCAGTCCTGTCTTAAGTAGACCCTCAATAGAAATGACCACAAGCACAAATGACAAACAGTAACTTAGAATTGAAAGGATATATCAAACTACAGTAAGGTCCACAAGCATTTTAGCTCTGTACACTGTTAAAATGTACCTAAAATGAGTTGTGGTGGTAGGCAATATCCAAATACCACCCCAAAAAACAACCAAACAAACAAAATAACTGCCAATGACAGAGGCACAAAAAACAGGAAAAAAGATCTGTGAGCACCTCATGTGAGCAGCCAATCTACTCTTTTCCAGCTGAGGAACCAAGACCTCACAATTATAAGAGCCAATTTTCATCCCAGCTGCTTCACACTGTTATCCACCCCACTGAACTGGAAGTTGTGTCTGGATAGAATCAACAGGACAACATCATCTGCAAAAAAGCAAACATGATTCCAAGTCCACCAAACAAGACACTCCTTAGACCAGGGGTCTCAAACTCCAGTCCTCGAGGACCAGTGTCCTGAAACTTTTCCACGTGTCCCTGTTTCAACACACCTGAACAAGATTAGTATAGTATTAGTATAGAACTTGACTGCATGCTGAAGTGGCAACCCCTAACCCTACTCAAGTAAATTTAAGTAAATCTAAGTGTTTGGAAAAATGTACTTCTAAAAGTGCTTTTATTGCAACATGTTCATTCACTCATGAGCTGCTGTAACATGAATCAAATGGCATGCAGTCAAGTTCTATAGAGTCTTGATAATGACCTACTAATTGTAGTCAGGTGGTTGCAACAGGGACACATGGAAAAGTTACAGGACACCGGCCCTCGAGGACTGGAGTTTGAGACCCCTGCCTTAGACCCTTGTAGCTCACGTAGCTCCTCCCCACTTTTCTGTCTACTCTGTACACTTAGCAGAAAATAACAAATTTTTAAAAAGTCTCGCTGAAGGAACTCAAATATGCAGAAGAAGTCTGAAATACTGCAGGTAATAAGAACCCAGATCACACTCCATTTCTACTATAAATTAATTGGTTGTTCTATTGGGCCAAATTCTTCATACTTCCGAAGAACCCTTGTGTCCATTATATTACACAAGGTCCTATATATTAGAGCAAATCCACAAAACGCATGCAGAGTTTTTAAGAAAACTCTATGCTTGAGAAAGACAAATACTGGCATAGTTGGTGTTTCAAAATTAACTCAAAATGCATTGAAAATGGATGTGATTTCACAGAGTCCCACTTAAGTGAGAGGGCAAGGGCCATGGTGCGGGCTGCCTATTTCTAATTAGAGGAGATGTTAAAATTCTTTGACATAAATGTCATTGTGTAGACAAGTGCCAAACAGATAACTCACTTAGCTTGCGCTGTAAAAAATCCAAATGTCTTCACAATGATTAGCAAACAATGATACAAAGGATCAAAAAAGGAACCACAAATATCAAACAAGAATATAAAAAAAATGAATGTTTTTTTTAGTAGAACACCCACAATAAATTATTAAAAACAGCTGGAGGCAGCAAACCTGAGGCCAGTGTGTGATTGTGAATTCACTGGGCTATTGCATGCACTTTTCTCACCATGGCACAAACAGACTTTGCTTTAGGGATATGAAACGTTAGAGACATGTTGTTGTCTGGATATCTGCATCTTACATGCCTCTCTGTCGGCTAATTTCGGGGGAGGTAAGTTCAGAGATGCACTGCGTGTGTGAATATGGCTCAAATGAGAGATCACTGACTTTGCTCAACTGCTACTCAACTCTTTTGCTCAGTCAACAGGAATTTAAATACAGGAATGCAGCTAAATCACACAATTGCTCCATAAAAAAGGTTTCTTCTTTTGGCAATATGAAAATCACATCCAGTGAAATACACACCGTTGAGACCAGTAGCCTGGATGATCTGAGTACAGACAGAAATACTCAAGAATTGCAATTTTGGTTCGTATTACTGACATAAAACTTTAATATGATTCAATCTGAAAGGATGAGACAGAGAAATTCAAGAATTCAAGAAATACCAGTCTCACAGTTTAGACCTCACAAACACACTTAAGTATGTAAAATATCTTTAACAAAGGCAAAAACCCTTATCTGAATTCAAATGAAGCCTCCCGTCCTTCAAAACATCCTCTGAAAACAGGTAATACATGCAATATTCAACAGCTACTACCGCAGTAGTTTATGTGAAATTCTGTCAGCTAAAGCTTAAATGGAGTGTGAACACTGTGATGAATTATTGATGACTTAAGTACTCAAAAATAATTAAGAAAGTACGCATCAGATGTTTGCTTCTAGTCTGAAGGGAGAAGCTTTGATACAAAAACACAGTGGTCAGCTTACATGAACAATTTTCAGTGTTGCACAGGACCTGATTACATCAAAGTTTACATTGCATTAACGTTAGTGCCCAAAAACTCAAAGAAGTCACTGACATTGAAATAAGAGCATTATTTTGAAAAATAATGTTTTTAATAGCTCTAATGATAGATTCAGTTAGTAGCTTTCTCTATACATCTATCAATAGATAATTACAGTATCTAACCTCACATAAAGTTGAGGCATACACTGAGCTGCCTGAGCAATCTTTGTACCTCTTAGGACCAGAAACAGATATAATTATTTGTAAAAGATGAAAATGATAATGCTTCATTGTTATTGCTCCTAAATATTACCCACAAGTAATGTGGATCCAACAAAGTGCTATTTCCTGTTCAATAAATAAGCTGGTTCATTGAAACTCCAATGAGCCAACACTGTAAAGTTTAATAGACCTGACAAAGTCAAGATGTTGGCATGGTTGCTTCTCACTTAAAACCCCCTGGGCACTCTCTCACGAGTGTGTAGGCATTTAACAGCTGACATTTACAAATGTCTGGAGGAACAGACTGATAGATTTTTCCCCAAAAACTGCTGAATGCAATATTAAAAATTTCTGAAATAAAAAAATCTAATGTAATCTAAAAAACCTTCAAGTCTACATATAGTCACAGCCAATTACTTTAGCTGTGCACAAATATTTATAGCATATTTATATACATTATAATATATACAGTATATTTAGATTATACATAAATAATCCACATGTTGATATGTGAATCTATATTTGCTTTTGTGTGTGTTTGTGTGTATTACTTAAAAGGATATTGAATCATAATACACATATAGAGGATGTAGCTCATCTTATAAGATTTCAGAAGCACTGAACAGATGGCGGCTGCCCTCAAAAAGCCATCAGCCAATGGATAAAAGCACGATGCTGCACTAACACACGAACACAGTAAAGGTTTGAACGGTTTCAACGATATGATGCACTGGTGGGCATACCTAGTTATTATCACTGAAAAGATGCATTCATTTTTCTTAATTATCTGCATTCATAAAGTGAATTGCCATGTTTTTTTTTCTTCAGTGTTTGCTGAGATGAACCTGGGATGCTGATCGTACCAGCAGCTGATTAAGGTGTTTATGAAGAACACAATTCCTAGCAACAGCACAAACAATTTTCCTAATTACATTACAGCAGCAGTTTGGGGCGGCCAAACTTTTCTATTTTCACACTAAAGCTGAAAAAAACAAAACACACTTACATAAAATGTTGAAAAGAATATTTCATCCTAAAGCTCTGTCGTTCGGAGCTCAGTTAGCTATTCACAGTAGCAATTTTTGACCAGCTTTAGTCAAGCATTTTTTGCTAGTGTATGTTCACAATTTCCTGTTATTAACTATTAAGTTACACCACCCCAATATCTCAAATGCTCCTTCTGACCCATAAGATCCTTTGTAGCAATACATGTTAAATATCTTTGTGACATCTTAACCAAACTGGACTAAAGAGGATGTTGTTGTACTACAAATCCATCAACTTCACCTCAGCAGAGGAGGTTTTTAATAGCTGCTCTCTAGTAGTTATTCTTTCACACATAAGCCTGAGAGCATCCTGTCACACTGACTCACTGCTCTTACCTAAGAAAAAGGACATAAACCACACTCTGTCCCAACACAAAAGATTGACAAAATCATGCCTGAGGAAGACAGAAGGAAGATCCACAATATAAGCTGACACACAGCACAGTAAAAAGTATTTACCCTCATCCTGATTTCTTATTTGTCTGCATATTTGTCACATTAAATGTTTTAATATTAACAAATATAACTCAAGTAAATACAAAATGCAATTTTTAAATGATGATTTCAGGGGGAAAGGTCTTGTTCCTTCCTCTTGCAAAAACAAAGCATGCAGTTAAACAACAAAACACAATGTTAATTGACATTTTAATATGCCACAATTAAAAACCCCTTTCACATACCACAATTTGACCTGACAAACAACTTGACTTCAAATTTTAATTTTAAAACACTGTTAAATTGGAGAATCATAGTGTAAAAAAATAAGTAGGCAGACTCAAGTATATTTCTACTTGCCAAACTAGGAAAACAGTCTCCGTGGATGACAAGCTTCTTTTTTAACTCCACAGGAAAGCAGAAAAATGGGCATGTCACACTACTTTTCCCCACATCTTTTCAGGAAAGGAGACAACGTCTTGCCCATTTACTGAGATAACCAACAGGCTTTTGAGCAGAGTGTCAATATCTGTAAATGATTTAGTTTTGTAACATCTTTTAAAGCGCCATGAACCACGAGTTCTAACTTGTGATTCATGCCATGATAACAGTCAGGTTAGGATTGATCTTTTCACACAGCAGAGTGTTCTCCTCTGTATCAGCCCTTAATAGAAGCTAAAATGTGACTGGCTATGCCATTTAGAATGCCATATCGCAATACTGTTGCTATAGCAAAATATTTTTGCCATAGAAAATGAGTTTACATTTCCTTGTACAAAGTCTAGGCATGTCTGAGAGCTGTATGCCAGCCTCAGATGGCTATTTAGTGCCTAAAAAGGAGCTACTTCAATGTCAGTCCTCTAACAAGTAGTGTACCAAATGACTTACTCCACTCCAGGAAGCTACTGAGTAACATAACGCAGTACTTAAAGAAAAGAAACATGTAATACATTCTTTTTTTTGAGGAATGACCCCAGCACTGTTTAGCTAGCTGTAGTTTTCACACTAAAATAGCCAACTGCTGCCCGATGGCACGCTGAATGACTATGAGTAGAATACACTATATTACACTGACATTGAGTTTATTCAATGGAAAAAATAAACTCAATGTGGAAAAATATATATATTGATTATGAAACAAGTAATTCTACTCTACTGTGTCTAAAGAAGGAGAGTAGAAGGCTGTCAAACCAGTCCTATGAAAGATGAAGAAAGTAAAATCAAGTGACATGTTACAAAGTGCTGTCCTATTTCAACTGATGCCCCTTGAAGTTTATTGACTATACACATGGGAAATGCTAATTTTATCCATAAAATGGTCTGAATAATTTCTGAAGTAACTGTACATTTTGGAAGTCTCTGAAGTGAGCATCTGTTAAAACTAGAAAGGTACTAGGTGAGTATGTTCTCCACCAGGGCCAGTGCGCCATTTCTGTTAAAGAAAACTGATTACATTTTTCTTGGGCTCTTGCTGAACCCAAGCGCCACATCTTTTCTAAGTTTCAATGATATTCAGCTCAATAATTTTTATGTAACAAAAGGCTTTTGTTGGTGGACTAATGATCATTATCAGACTTATTTTTCATGTGCTATAAATGCTTGTTGTGGCTGGCTCTGAAATTCTTCAAAGTCTCAGGCTGTCAGTGAGGAAGAGCTTTTGTAACGTGCTTATTAAATTAATCCTGTTTACTTTATGGATTGGAAGAAATTAGCCCCCAGTGTATTGAAAATTATTGACTGTTGAAATCAGGTCTAATTAGGCACTAATTGATTAAAGTATTAGCTAGACAGTTACCTGATATTGCTTTTGCTTTGTCTTTATCACCATATGGCATATGCCTGAACAGTTAGCACACAAGAAGCAGTACTGCTAGAAAGAGAGGTGACCTTTTAATGATGGATAAAAAAATACATTAGAATTTCTATCACTCAGCTGATATGCTAAATTAGTTTTTGTTTAAAGGTCACAATTGTTTGTTTGCTATAAATACAACCTGTATAGTGAGCCTGATGAGGAAACAAATTAAATGTCACAAAACAACTTTGCTTTATTATTTGATCTAGATAGTAATAATAAGTTACCTTAAATGAAGAACAGGGCAGGATTTATTTAGTGACCTTCAGATGTAGGTGGTTGTTGGTTAAGGGCGATTTACCTTTTGAACAGGTTTCCCCATATACATATCAATCTAAGGAGGCTGCTGATGCTCTCTGTGCAGGTATAAAGGGTCTGTGCTTTTCTCCTGTGCATTCATGTGCTCGCAACTGTTAACTTGCACTAAAGTTTGACTGCCTTACCTGCCACACTACTGGCTCCACGTGATCAGCTGTGGTGGACAGGCAGACACTCAGCACGATGGTGTGAGAGGCAGAGGTTAGAACACTGGCGATGACGGCGTCCCGCATGGAGAACGGCAACATGGTGTAAACCACAAACACAATGAACAGGAAGAATGACACCTGCAGAGAAAGTCAAACAGTCAACATCTGCAAAGAGAAATGGAAAGGAGAAAATAAAAGGAGCAGAAGAAATGCATGCAGAAGAAAGGAAACTATAGATGCAAAAATGTGGTAATTTGAGATTTCAGTTTTCTGGACTAAATAGCCAGGTCATATTAGCGCCTTCAGCTTACTTAAGGGGGACAATCAGCGCCTACACTTCAAATCTGACATCTCTAATGTAGCACGAGCAGTGGCTCCCTTTTTTATCCAGTTTTAACACACATACACTTGTATAAACACACAAATATACGTACACACATACATTCTCACACACAAACACTTCTTTAATTCACTTTCTGCTGCAGGGTTAAAGCTGCTTGGCTGTTCCCCTGCCTGAATAGAAAGGGTTCAGTCTTCTTCCTGCCTGTAGCCCGGATCTGGTTAACCATCCTTGGTTTATTTGCAGGACTTGCAGTAATGTTGTGTTAGGGTGTAGCAAGATCCAAAGAGGAGAGAAAATGCAGCCAAAGGACAGTGTGTGACTAAAACAGTAATGCCTCTATTAAAGCATGACTAACATAAATGTCTTTGACGCATGACAACTTCTGAAGCTGCTCTTAATCAAATGTAGCAAACAATAGATTTTGCATGTCAGATGTGTTCTCAGCACTAGAAATACTCCATTTTTTAGGCACTTGGATAAAGCAAATAGAGACATCTACCATTTGGTATTACTGTTGGGCCTTTACATTACAATATAAAGCACCTTGAGGTAACTGTTAATGGGATTTGGCGCTATATAAATCAAACTAATTTGAAAGAATTGCATTAATTGTGAATGACCTGACAATTACTTGCTTTATTCTCTCCTGTCTCTGCTCAGATCCAATTGATTTGACTACTTCAGTTCTCACTTACAGCTCCTCTAAGCTTTTATTCATGTGTGAAAATAATATTTAACTACACTTATGAACCTAAATATAAGTAAATATTAAAGTTTTGTCTGGTCCATTAAAGACAAGACACTGATGTTTATATCTGAATAAAAAAATTAACCAAAAGTGATAGGCCAAGTAATATAACTCCCATCTATAAATTCAGTATTAATAAAAACCACCACAGTAATTTACAGCATTTTGCTGTAAATTTGCTGGATGCTGTAACCACTAGTGTAGTAGACCATGAGTTTTGCAATTACAAGCAGAAACAAATGGATATGAACAAATAGAGATCATCATAACATACAAACACTACCTCAAACTAAAAGTTCAAACAGCAGCCTTACATGATAAATGTCATCTACTTTAAGAATAATGTAAAAGAACCCGATATGTTCCTGATAAGAATGTGGTGTTATAAAAAGCCCTCCAGTAGAGCAAGTGTAGACATCCATCCAGATATCTATTAAAAAAAATAATTTCACTTATTCAGTCCAAGAATAACAAACTGTATCCACGCAAAAGATAATGTAAGAAAAAAAGGGAAATAGAAAAGAATAGATTGCCTTTTATTGTCACTATACACATGTACAATTAGTTTAACATTAAGAGCAATTCCTACCCAGTGCAGACATGTAAAAAAGATGTGGTAAGGTATCAGCCACTATCTGTTATATCAGCAACTATAAAATATTGGATTTCTTGATAGATTTTGATCTAAAATGTGAAAAACTGCTACATTAATATTTGGCAATCAACTGAGTAAAGCACTTTATATAATATGACATCAAAGTGCTTGGAAGTACTGATGAAGTTTAAATATTTGAAAAGTCAAACCAATATGAAATAAAGTAACAATGATTTTTAATTGAAGAAGATACTGACAGTATACACTATGCATTGATTATATTTCATTTTGTAAAAAAAAACTTGCTGAAGTGCTGACCCCTTAAAAAATGTTCTAAAGGCTATTCTGCTGGACTGATGCAGCGTCTCTGTGCATTTCTCAATAGTTACAGAGCATCTTACTGAACGTGAAGAGCCTTGAAAATTGTGCCTGACATATCATTACAATGAACATTAGATTACTACCATCTGTGACTGGCAATCTAATGCATTTACATTGCATTTCCTGTTATAATGAGCATAATAATGGTGGTTTCCTGCAGTGTTTCAAGAGTGAGAAGAAATTAATAATTTTCAGTGATTGACATAAAGGCCAAGCACCTGAATTACATTCAATATAAAATTCCACAACCTCCTACTAATAAATGTTCACACTGCTCTAAGATACATATAACATTTAAGAGCATTTGAATATATGAATTCAAGCAAAAGCAACAGGTAGCAGTTGAAGCCTCGCAGTGGTTTGTTTTTATTAACTACAGAAGTTCTACACCTCCCTCTATGTAGAGACAGCGTCTAGTCATAAAAGCCAGCCGCTTGTCAAGGTGAGTAGCCTATGACAGCCCATGACCCTGGGCAAGTGCATACAATGATTAATATGGGACAGGTGTCACAGTTAACATCTGATAATTTCCAAATCTCATCTGATGGCTGGTAGAGGTCACTATTACTGCAACACTGTGTCACCAAATTCTGCCATGGGTCATGGCAGAACTACAAACACCAACATCTGCAGCTGCTTGACCTTCATAGCAGCTATGTCTTTTTCTAAATCACTGGAGCTCATCTTTTTAGATATGCAGTCTGGCATTTCCATTTTCCATTTTATCCAAGTCATTTCACATATAAACTAATAACAATTACCATAATAATCCCCACTGCATAAATTACTGACAGAAAATGTTATATTGAGTATGTCGAGAGAAAATAATTTTTAAAAGATGCAAGAGAAAGTGCAAAGACTCGACAAAATATCAAATGTTGCGTGATCCCCATTTCTATCAAATGCATAGCTAGGGTCCAGGCCTGAAACTGTTAAGACATAGAGCACTACAAAAGAACATCAATATTTAGCTGATAATATCTCTGGAAGACAAAGTAAATTTAAAGTTTATAAATTTGCATGCATCTTCTTTTCCTTCGTTTTGGTCCCAGGGGAGATATGTTTTTTTAATCTCTTTGTGCCAGCGCCTGACAGAGCTTTAATTGGGAGCAGTCTTTTTTTTTATTCTTACAATGTCATGGTTCAGTTGTGCTGGCAATAATAGTTAGGATGCAAGCATGAATGCAGCACTGAGAAGTTTCAGAGGCCATCTATTGGGAAGGGATGCTGGAACAGGAAAGCAGGCAGAAATGGCAGGAAAGCATTGTTGAATATATGGCAAGAAGGGAGAGTGAGTAGTCACCTGTTTATTGTGTGGAAATGCTGACAAAATAAGATGACTGTGAAGAAATATATAATCTGATGAGCACAGAGGAGAAAACAAGAGCAGGGTGACTACTGGAAAGGTAAGGGTCATTTAAATAGTGAGAGAGCTCACATAATTGATGCTAGTTTTAATCTTGAGCCTACATTGGCCAATGTAGGTACACGGCACACGCTTTGTAACTCATTCCATGTGATGCTAGTCAATCAAAGCCTTTATTCAGAATATGAATTTTACGAATTTTTTTTATTTATATAGCCCCAAATCACAACAACAGTGGTCTCAAGGCGCTTTATATTGTAAGGTAATACATACAGAGAAAAACCCAGCAATCATATGACCCCCTATGAGCAAGCACTTTGGCGACAGTGGGAAGGAAAAACTCCCTTTAAACAGGAAGAAACCTCCGGCAGAACCAGGCTCGGGGAGGGGCGGCCAACTGCCGCGACCGGTTGGGGAGAGAGAAGGAAGACAGGAAAATGCTTCCACTGTGAGATTAGATGCAAAATCAGGTTTAAGGCTGAGATGGTCTACATGTGAAATGTAGGAAAGGAAAAACTTAAACTATGCTTTTTTATTATAAACACTTGATTTGAAGTCTTTTTCAAAAGCTGTATTTTATTTTTGACCGCTGATCTTAAATTCTCTTAAATGAGAATAGAAGACTTTACTTTTTTATTATTAAAGTTCCACCCAGTTTTATCTGTGAAAATTAATTCAACATTGTTGGAATACTGCTGAATAGTACTGTGTTTTATCTGAAAGCCAGTTTTTGAATATAAAGTACATGGTTGGGATACTTTCAAATATGTTGCATTTTATTATGATACAACTTTCTGAAAATGCTTTCTTTCTTTCTTTTCTTAAATTTGATCTAGATCTGATCTCGACAGACCGCAGATGAAGGCGAGGAGAAATATAGTTCTTTCCAAAAGTCCCCCAGTGGAATTTAAGTTTTTATCCCTTCAGTGCCCCATAATAGCAAATGTATGTTACGGTCCATGTGCATAAACATTAGAAATTAAACATTAGGCCCCAAGATTATCCAGACAATAATTATTCATTTTAATGTGGCAGAAGGGGAATAAGAAAGTATTAACTTACTTCCTAATACAGGAGAGAGCCGCTAATGCTGCCAAGCACCATCTAGCGCAGTAACATAATTTGCTTAGGGTACAGAAAGCCTTTCGCTAAATTAATTCTCTGAAATTCAATGCTGCTAACTCAATCACAAAATTGTACCCAGTATAATGGAGAGGCTGCAGGAGTGAAGACACCTGCTAAGTTCTCCTACACAGCTGATACACGATGTAGTATTAAGAGTGCAGGGAATCCTGCATTCTACAGGAAGCACGTAAGGGCAAAGGATGGATGTTGAATTTCTTGAATAACTTAAATTTCAAGACACAAAGTCTTAAATTTCAATTAACAATATATTTCAGTATTGTTAACATTTATCCATATCTTCTGTGCAACTTTTGATTCCAAATCAAATCATCTAGTACTCATTGTAAATAAAGCTTACATAATGTAAACATCACCAGTACGAGTGAGTACATACATTTTGCACAAAAGCTTTGTGAGATAATTACAGCAATCAAACAGTCGGGATAAACAATAAATTAAACAAGCCTGAAGCTTCAGAAGATAGGATGAACAAACCACTCAAACAGCCGTATATTACTTTATAAGTATAAGTAAACATACACTCAGAAATTAAAAGGCTCTGATATGCAATAAAGACACATTTTCAAAAATGCTACTTGTATTTTCACAGTATTTTACCTGTGTTTTGCATACATGTGAAAAACATCATATTAATGGCTTTGCTTCCCCGCCCAATCCTGTTTTTATAGTTATTAAATCCAAAATGCCACCAGGTATCTGTTCTTAGTTTTGGCATTGGCTTCAGTAGACACAGATCAAACTGATTCAACTGACGCTGGTTCACTAGAATTGGACCTCATTCTGTGACGAATTAAACGTGCAAAAGTGTCCAGACAAACTGGGTTAAAGCTTCTGAAAATCAACAGAAAATGGAATACATAAAGAAATCAGATCTCTATGTTTTATGGTTTATTACTGGATCATTCAAATGGAGCCCAACCGTATTACGGGCCCTGTTATCTAACAACTGTGGCCAAAGCTTTTTGTTGGTTCATCATGCTAAGTCAACTTTGCTTCTCTCCATGAATCTATCCCTTGATAATTACACTGGTGAGGGTTCATAAAACAAATTATAGAGATGGAGTGTCACATTACATCAGCCGTTTAGTCCACAGTCAGTGGCTGAGATTAGTGTACAGGTTAGATTTACTACATGGGATATGTCCGTGTTGCTGTCCATGTGTGTCAGCTATTTATAGTCAGAGATGACATATACTCATTTCATTTCTGGCTACACTTATTAAAATTGAGTAAAGAAAAAATGTATTGATTTAAAGTAAAGATGCAAAATTAAATGGAGTGCATAAGAGGCAATTAGCCAAGTGCTTGGTTTGCAATTTATGTAATCTGTCTGGGTATGTTGACCTTGATCACTAAGATAAATTAAACTGGTAAAGGAGAAAAAAACCCAATTACTTCTCGTTACACTGAACTGCATCTCTCCCTGTCTCTTCTGCCACCATTTGCCTGTCTTTCCTATCAGTAGTTCCTGTTCTATTGCCATCTTCCCTCTTTTGAGTGCATCTGGCATGTGTGTCTGAGAGACAGGGAGAAGGGAAGGAGGAGAGGAGGCATAGTCCAGACATCTCTCAGTGAGGGGTAGAGGCTGGACCACACAGATAAGCCTTTCTTCCTACCACCAGCAAATAGAGAGGGCTTTGTGGGAAAAGGATAAGCATCCAATTGATTTCAGGTTTGAAAATGGAAAGTGCACTCTATAATAACTAAATCTGAGAGAGCAGGAATGGTGAGCACAACAACACATAAGAAATATTTGACCATCAACAATGCAATGCTTCTTTTACATGATATTAACTGTACTGACAGTGCAGCTTTTAGTATGACTATCTTTTGCTCTCTTACCATCACATTATCTCTCAGAGGATGTCACCATAAAAATACATATGGAGATGTCACTCATTTGATTTAATCCACAATATACTGGATAAACAGCAGAAATCTAATGGGAGAAAGCTTTGCAAATTCCGCAAGAGATAACACATGAGATGTCAGATTCATTTGGTTCCAAGGCTAGTCCGTTTCCCTTGGGTGGAAAAGTTCTCTCTTTTCAGTGGGTTTAAAAAATGTAATCAGGACAAAAGGGAAATCATCTAGTTTTGTCAACACATGAGCAGAAATGCAACTGGAAAATATTCAATTCAGAGTGCCATCTGTGAACATCTATGAAGACCAAAAACAAGTCATGTTATTTCCTTAAATGAATAAGTCCAGTTACTTTTTAAGCTTTAGGCTTAAAAGGTCATATGTAGTGAGATAAAAAGAGTAAAAGAATGGAAAAGACACTTAAATTTAAGAGGTAAGTGTACACTATATTTTAAATTTTCACCTACTTTGTCACCAGACAGCCCTCTTCTTGTGGATAACTAAAGCATATTCAAGCTATTTTACAATGTGTTTGTGATATGTGTAACTTTGGTGTTTTAAAGCTTAGCTGCAGTAACAAATGGAAGTTGCTTTTGAAATTAAGTATCGGTAGCACAAAATATGCATTTAATCACAAATTGGCATGCTGTCATAAATTACAATAAATGTTGTGTGTGGGAATTCTGTGGAGCATGCACAGAATTCCCACACACAACATTTATTGTAGTAGATGAAACATTTTTCCCAAATATTTAATCTATTGGTATCAAACTCAGAGTATGGTATTTAGTGTACAGTGTAAGCTTACAGAGGTTGCTGTAAACAGAATAACCAGTGACAGTGAAATCAGCAAAAATGCACACGATCTGATCAAGTTACGATAGTGGCCGTGTCCATCTGGACTGGTTGGTCCTCTCAATGCTTTATCATATAATGAATGGAAGCTTTCTGATGGTGTAGATGACATAAAAGATGTAGACTCTATCCCAGATGTTGCAAATTTCTTAAGCTTATGTGTAATTGTCCTTTGGGAAATTACACATATTGTATTCACTCATCTGGCCTTATTCCTGGGCTTTCAGGCTAGTCTTTTCTACACTTCCAGTTCTTCACTATTAAACGTGATTCTGTTATCATCACCCCGACCCAATCTTTTGTTGCCCACCTTCTGTAAACCAATCAGCCACTGCTCTGCATGCTTTAAATCTCAATGCTTTTCTTCATTCATGCAACTCCCCGCTTCCACCTCATCTTGGCCAGTTGTCCAAGTCTCCACCTGCTTTGCCTCTACCACCAGCGTCTATACTGGGAGGGGGGCTAATCTTTACTTCCACAAATTATGATGAGGCTCTCAAACAGTTTCTCCTTAATAAAATAACTTCAGTAAAAGGTTACCAGGTTGTTATACAGTATACAGTTTTCACAGGCTTTCACCTCTTTTTTTAATTTTCTGGCGAAAATAAAACACAGCACATCAGGACAAACACCTCATAACGAATAATTGGGCTTCTATTGAAGCCTGGGCACCTTGTAATTATTGAGTCAACCTCCTCATATTAAATCAAATGTGAAACCATCAATCTGACAGAAAAACCTGCCTGAAACTGGGATATACAACAGGACAATGATCCCAAGTACACCAGCAAATTTGTAGCATAATGGGTCAAAAAATAAAGAATCAAAGTGTTTCAATGGTCTAGCCAAAGTCCAGACCTCAGTCCAAATGACTTGCTGCAGCGAGATGTTGAGAGAGCTTTCCATAAACAAATATTTGCAAACTTTAATAACTTAAAGCAATGTTGTAATGAAGAGTTGGCCAAAATTCCTCGATAATGGTTTTAGAGACTGATAAAGACACTCATAAAATGATTACTTAATGTTACTGCTGCTAAAGATGATTCTACAACCACAACCATTCTACTTTTCACAGGACTTCGCTGTTCAGCATGTTTTCTGACTCTTCAAAACTGTTCATCTTATTGTCATTTTCAGTGTGTGGAGCAATTTTCAATAAACTGTTACTATGTAATAAAGACATGTGGCAGCTAGTACAAAAGAGAAGCTTGACAGCTGAGGTAAAAAACGCTTCATCTTAATAAAAAAAAAACATGTCAATATTTTAAAGAAATACATGTAAAATAATGTTGATGTTGGCCTTTTTAAAAGTCATTAATAATAAAAAAAAATATAGAAACTCAATAGAGAAGTATTTTAAGACTATTAGTGTGCATACTGGTGTCTGAGGAAATGTTCTTCAAGGACAGTTTGCTTATATTACATATTGAATTTTTGATTGTGACAACTGGCAACAACATTTTCATCTACTTACTAGCGAGGGCTACACTGCATGAAAGACATGGGGAAAAGTCATCTAAATGACCTTAGGGCTGTACATGACAGGTGAGGCGATTAGAGAGGATGAAGCCGATGCTCTAATCAGTATTTTGTTCCCCTACTTCTCATGTCTACCACTTTGCTACAGCACAGGAAGCTATAATTGACTCTGCCTTTTACTTTGAATTCCCTAGTTTCTCCTCTGCAGCAGATATGCACTTAGCAACTGGACAGTAACACTGGGGTAACCACAGATTCAAAGATTGGTTGTTAATATAATTGACTATGACGCAATTGCGCAGCATGCTCCAAATTCATGATTAAAGTGAAATACTTAAAAAAAAGAAAGAAGTGAAACCTATGCAGAAATTTTTTTTAAAGATCCCCTCTGGACACGCTTATTAATACAATTATCCAATCAGCTTTTAGGTCATGTTCACATTGATAAATATAATTGGCTTTATTTTGTATATGAGATTGTGGAGTTACTGATCTTATAAAATGTTCATATTTCAAGAGTTGGGAGAAAATGGATAGAGGGATTAATAACAGCAATTATAGGTTTTACTTTTGTCAATCAAGCACAAAAATCAGTTAAAAAATACATTTGGCATCAGCAGGATGAATCTAGGCCGGTGGTTGTAGTGTAATGCTATGGGTATGTTTTCATCACACTACAAACTTTATTACCAGTCAATCACTGTTTGATGATCTGATTTAGAATTGCTTTAAGCAACTCTTAATATCTTCTATATTTGCTATTTTCAGCGTGAGAATGACCACACCACAAAGGAAAGGTTATCTCAAACTGATGTAATGGAGAGAATAGTGATTGCAATGTTCCCCAGATCTGAAGTAAATCCAACAGAAATTTGTACCTGAAATGTGTAGCTGTGGAAACTGTGAGGGCCACAAACCATATACCACATTTTAAAGCAATGCTTCAATATATTGTCCATACAAAGAAGAGCCCATTATTAAAAGCAAACAGAAGCCTCACTCAGCATTAGTAAGGTGTTCTTTTCAAAACACTTGGTGATAAAGTAAATAACAACTAGTTTAGTACATAATACATACAAAGTGATTTTGGAGACATCCATAAAATGCAAAAAATGCATTTACTTTTTTTTTTTGAAAAGGACCAGGATGTAGGTAGTAAAACTTGCTCCCACACCTTGACGGCTGTATCTCTACTGACGTGCAAAGTGCTGCTAAAATGGATTAGTGACATGGCCCTGATACGAACTTCATCTGTAACTCTTTTGACATTCTTCTTGCTTTTGGCACTACAAATCTCTCAGAGCCAAGATGTGTTTTGAATGGCGCCTGCTCATTGCTATACTGTTCTCTGAACTGATTTCAGTCATTTATATGCAATATGCGTGGCAAAGAGTGTATCAGCCTTAGAAGCCAGCAACTACAATTGTTATTTAAACATATTTACTTCCTTAGGTTAAGCAAGAAAGCTAAATGTCAAATAAATTTCATATAGCCATCAGATGTTTTGGCTTGCCCTGCCCTCTCAATCTGAGTGATATCAAGAACTATTCATTTATTATTCTGACTAGAACATCTCAACGGAGGCCTAAAAATTAGCACATATGTATTATTCAAAGGCTTTTTCCTTACTGACTGCATGAATAGATATGACTCACATTCATTTCACTAATACATGAAGTAAGTTTTCTGGTCGCCCCGGGCGTCAACGAGTAAACTGAATACTGTATACAAAGATGACGCTGTGTGAGAACACTAATGAGTCATTAGCTTAATCTATAAATTGGCAACAAGAAACTAAAATGCACAGACAGCAGCGCTTTTCAAAAATAATGTGTTTTTCAAATACGTTTTAATTAACATGGCTAAGATGCAGCAGTGAGAGAGCAGTAATGTCATAATGGCTGAAAATTTCAGTGAACAGAAGAAAAGCATGAATGGAGTTGTGGGTGAATCAGGCCAACTTAAGCTACCTCTCTGAGTCTACACTAGACATCTGTCTTGCCATTGCACTTGAATGTGTGCAGCTTTCCAGTGACAAAGACCTAATGTTCTGTGCCACATTCATGGAACCCTTTCGTAGCTTGCATATGGCAGTAACAATGAACAATCACTGTGCATTTGGCTGGCATTTTCTACCTTGTGTCTGACCTCAGTATCCATAGATGCATTTCTCACAAAAATTAAAGGAACACTTTATAAACACATCAGATCTCAATGGGATAAAATCATGCTGGATATCTATACTGATAAGGACTGTGTAATGTGTTAGGAACAAAAGGATGACACATGATCTGATGGCCGCCCCTCCCTGGGCCTGGTTCTGCCGGGGGTTTCTTCCTGTTGTTACGGGCAGGCATCGTTTGTGTTTGTTTTGTGCGAATAATACACTGTGGTTATGTTAATTCAGCTGTCCATGGGCCTGGCTGTGATTGGCGTGCGGATATACAGCTCTGGAGTGACTGGTTCCAGCTGGAGGACCCGCCCATTAAATGAAGGCTGGAGCGCCGCCGGTGAGAGGTTCTCGCGTTTCTCCCAATGTCCAAGCAGTATCCTGTGACAGCCGCTGGCTGCAGTTTCTCTGCAACAGTTGAGGAAGTGGAGTGGGTAGGGGTGAGCTGCCGTTGCTTTTGATCACCCGTTTTCTCCTGTTTTTTTAATAAGTTAAGGAGGTCAGACTCTGTCTTTATTTTTGGCTCTTGTTTTGGTAAGGTTAGGTATGTTGGAATCAGTTTAGATTTGTTCTGTTTATTATTTTGGCCTTGGCTCACCCCGAGGTGTTAAAACTCCCGTTTTGTTGTTCCTCTTTTTATCACATTGTAAATAAATCACATTGTAACGAACGGATTTGTTTCATGTCACTGCTTGGGTCTTGGGGGGGGGGGGGGGCTTCACTCATGTTATGACCTGGCCCCTAGACGAAGACTGTTTAAAGGGAGTTTTTCCATCCCACTGTCGCCAAAATGCTTGCTCATAGGGGGTCATATGATTGTTGGGTTTTTCTCTGTATGTATTATTGTAGGGTCTACCTACAATATAAAGCGCCTTGAGGCGACTATTGTTGTGATTTGGTGCTGTATAAATAAAAATGAATTGAATTGAAAATTACAATTAGAGAGGGATGAATTCTAAGACACCACCTCAAATCAAAGTTTGTCAGGCCAAGCATTATCATGCACCAGCAGGAACCCAGGATCCACTGCACCAGTGTAGAGTCTTACAATGAGTCATAGGATTTCATTCCAATTTCTAATGGCAGTCAGGATGCCATTGCCTAGCCTGTCTGTCAATTAATATGCCTCCCCAGACCATCACTGACCCACTACGTAACTGTTCATCCTAAATGATGTTACAGGCAGCATAACAGACCTTTTCATGTCTGTCATGTGAACTCAGATGTGAAAAGCTCTCATATGTGAAAAGCACAATTAGGCTCAACAGTGGCAGGCAGTGAACACAGCGGCCATTCAAGGACGTTGGGCCCTCAAGACACATTCATGAAGTCTGTTTCTGATTGTTTGGTCAGAGACACTCACACCAGTGGGCTGCTGGATGTCATTTTGTAGTTCTGCAGTGCTCATCCTGTTTCTCTTTGCACAAAAGAGTAGATACCGGTCCTGTTGTTAGTCCTGTCCAGCTCTCATAGAGCAATTGCCTGTCTCCTAGAATCTCCTCCATGATCTTGAGACTGTGCTGGGAGACACAGCAAACCATCTGGCAATAGCTTGAACTGATGTGCCGTCTTGGAGGAATTGGACAACCTGTGAAACCTCTGTAGGGTCCAGGTATGGCCTCGTGCTACCAGTAGTAAAATTGAAAACCCTCTCTTGCACTTCTTGGCAATTTTATTGATATCAAAACAGCCTCTCTGCTACTTATCTGACCACATTAATCCCAGAGGTCTAACTGACTTGATTCTATACTGTGATTAAAAAGTGTTCCTCTATTATTTTTGAGTGGTGTATACAGCATTTATATACATATAGCTAGTTTAAAGGGCAACTGTGGCTTTTCCACATGCATTTTTCTGTACGTATGAATGGCTGGATGATCAGAAGAGACAGGTTTCACACCAGACACCTACCAAGCTTAACATTTTGCATCAAAGTCACACTAATATATAAGGTGTAATGAATAAGTTCAGAGAGTCGGGCTTTAAAAATCAGAATCCACACTGGAATTGAATTTGGCAGGTTTTCCCTTGAAGATATCTTTTGATGTATCTTCAGGATACTTTTAGCACCGCTGCTATTTTTAGATCAGTCCCTTGAAGCAGTGATATGACCACTTAGACTTGTTCATCTGTGATTTTAAAAGGACCCAAATTTCATGTGAAGGATCATAGCTGGTGACAAGAACTAGATCTCTGGCTATGACAGAGCAGTTTTCAACAGCTTTTGGTCCAAGAGTCCACAGTTTCCGAGCCTAAAGGTAGCACATTAAGTGTGGATTTTCGCTACTTCTCTTCAAAAAATTAAAAACATAATTTCAAGGACTGCCATTTTAGCACAATGAAAGAGAGCCAGTGCATATCACTAAAGAGCAAGCGTAAGCAGACAGAAGGCGACCAATCAATCTAAAGATATCAGCCAGACTTAGACCAGCTAGTTATGCACAAGAAGATGATCCTGACGGCTCAGCTATGGCTTTGGATATTGCTGAGAAATTGGATATTTCTCTTGTTATAAGCTCTAATCTTATATAATGTTCACTCTATAAACTTAGTCAATTAATAATATTCCAGGTTTCTAGATTAATGTAGTTTGAGTAAACTGTATAGATACTTCCTTGAATACTATTTACAGTAGAAATCTATAAACAAACTCATCTCTGGTGAAAGTTAGTGTGGTTTTCCATTCAAAGATTCCATAATTATATTTTTTGTAACAGATGATTAGACTTTAATGTCATTTTCTTGTATTAATATCATTCTAATATAATTTCTCTAAATGGGAACTTGTATTAGAACTTCAGTTTATCAGCTAAACTCATTAAAACTGAAGTAAAACTAAAAAGCAACAAAACATGATTAAATAGCAGAAAGCACTGAAGAACATGCATGTATGAATGTAAAACTTCAAAGGCAGACAGCCTCAGAATGTAGGTCAGAAATCACATCAGATAAAATAAAAGATTAAGATTTTTTTTAAACCAGGCCAATTACATTCCTGTGTCACATTTCACATAGCTCCACATTCTCTAACCACACTCTACATCAGCAGAGAGTAAAAAGGAGAGAGCAGTTGTGCACACTTAGGTATAGATATGATGTTGAGATCAAGTTCCATCATGCTTTTTCTTATCTCTGTATCAATTTTTATCTAAACCAATCACAGGAGTATCTATAAAACACAAATAAATCACCTCATTTAAACACACATGTAACATGCTCTACAACAAATAAATGTACCAGAAATTTCATCTCTTGTCTTACCTGATCCCACGGACAGATGATCCCTCCAGAAAACATAAAAAGGTAACCCATGGCAACCAAACAAGCCCAGATGACCAGGGAGAAAACACGTAAAAGCTTCTTGAAGACAGACTCAATGCAGACAAGCACAAATACAGCCAGGAATATGGCCAGTGCCGTGGGTACAGTGATTACAAAGGCCACATGGTCCGCAATGTTCTGGAAAAGGACAGAATAAAAAACAAAAAGAGCATCAGAAAGAAAAAGTGAGACATGTGGATGGACATTTTAAGAGGGAAGTGAATTTATCAGACAACTGAAGAATAATCGGAGCAAAATACCCTTTCCTACAAATTCAAAGGGCAGATTTCTTGAGAGGACACAAAACAACCTTTGTAATAAAAAAAACATTTCCCTGTCTCTTTCTGCTTTAATATTCTAAAAATAGAGCAGCCGAGGCAGATGTGTGCATGTAAACGTACACGCCTGCCATAAAAACTAACTAGGGATGGTGGATATAAATGAACACTTACATACAAATATGTCAGCCTAAAGAAAACACTGTATCACAGCTCCTGGTAAACTGAATAAGACTGAGAAAAAACAAAGCCAAACCAAACAAAATGCTAATAACCTAAAAGGAAAAAAAAAAAGGAGTAAAACTAAGTGCCCCCAAAGGATAAATCATGAGTTCGCAAGTTTCTATGCAGTCCTGTGGGAACTAAGTGCACCCCATGACTCAGTGAATTGCAGAACCACCTTTGGCAGCAAAAACTTACAGTAATAATTTTCTGTAAAGCAGGATCACAATTTTGGTTCACCCTTCCTTACAACATTGCTTTAGTTCATTGAGGTTTTGGAGGTATGTGTTTATTCACCGCTCTCTGCAGCAATTCCGTTGGATTGAGCTCTATACTCAGCCACTGCAACACCTCAATTCTTTTCTTTTTCAGCCATTCTGTTATAAATTTGCTGCAGTGCAAAGGATCATTGTCCTTTTGCAGGGCCCTTCTGGTCAAGCTTTAGCCATTGCATAGGTGGCATCACATTTCACTCCAAAATGCTTTGCTATAAAGACGTGTTCATGACTAACTGAATGAGTGGAACCTGTCCAGGTCTTGGGGCTGCAAAACAAGTCCAAATCATCAGCCCTCCACCACCGTGCTTGGCAGCTGGTGAAGTATTTGTGCTGGAATGCTGTGTTTGGTTTTCACCAGAAATAACTTGTTCAATAAATCTTGTTGTTTTTTTTGTTCAGAGGCACTTTTTTGGCAACTATTACAAATAAGCCATACTTGTTTAGTCTTTTTCTAAGTGTCCCGTCATGAACTTTAACATTTAACATGCAAACTGAACCTGTAGAGGCTGAGATGTTGCTCTTGAAGTTTTTGCAGTTTCTTTGAGCATTGCACAGTCTTTGGGATATATTTTCTGGGACATTAACTCCTGGGAAGATTGTGGGAACACACACCAATTTCCAAACTTTATAGAGGTGGTCACACTTGACGATGAGGAGGAAAACAGTGCATTTGATTAGCAGCGCCTGACTGCTATGTACTTTTGATTCCTATGGAAGCAGTAAGGGTGTACTTTGTTTTTTCACAGGACTGTGTTATTATATTATAGATAATAAGCTGTTCAATAACAATACATGCATCCATGTCCTGTCATATCCTCTTCTCAGTGTGCAATGATAGAATAAATTGGAGTGACAGGATGTTACACGGTCCAAGACAAAAACAGATACAAAAGTCGTTAACCAGTAATTAGCTGAAGTATTCATTATAGGTATGTTTAATTTCTTAAATACACTTAGATATGTAAGTTCTGATAAAATATTCAAGAGCTTCTCCAAGGTGGACATAAGAGGATAGGATGTTAAAGTGAGACACGAGCTGCCAGGCTTTGCCAGACTTCATCCCATCAGTGGTTTCACAGTGGTATGACGGGGGATGGAAGAGGGTCAGGACAGGGACATGGAGGCTGATGTGTCATATCATATCATATTTTGCTTTGGAGGAAATGAAATCTGTAAAACATTTCCAACATTTGAGATAAATCAATCTTCTTTGAGTTCAATGAGTAATTGTTTTCAATGTCAGTTCAGTATATATTAATTTAAAAACAGAGTTAGTAATTCACAGATGCGATGATATTAAGAGAACCTCATAAAGTAGCTTCCTCATCCATGGACACGATTGTCACATTTAAAAATAAAAAATATCCACTATATCAAGCAAAACCTAATCCAGACTGACAGCAACAATTAAGACTGTTTAAATTCTCATTTAACTAGTGCGTAAAAAACAATAGTCATGCATACAGTTAATTTAAAAGGCATTAATGTGTACTTCTCATTTACTGCAGCGTAATTACTAAAACAATTTTTATTCTTTCAATCAACTCTTTCAAAAGTGACCTGTTATTCTGCTAGCTTAACAATGCTTCTCTTTGCATTTATCCTCTTTGTAGCTCTCTCCTTCTCCTTATTTAGCCCCCCCACCCCCACCTATCCGCTGTCTTTTTCTCATGCGCAGTCAATGCACTGGGACATGAGAGGATGTGTGTGGCTGCAGAAAGCCACATAGAGTTTGTCTCGCCCAGAGCAGAGCTCCAAAACAGCACAGGATTTAGGTCAGCCAGCTAGGAGGATGGAGGGATGATGGGATATGAATAAAAAGAGAGACAGAAATATGAGGAGGTGATAGATGGCATGAGAACGGGATGATGGAGAAAAAAAATAGCAATCAGAAAATTCATGCATATCCAGCACAGGGATAGAGGAAAAATATATATAAATAAATACATAAAAATAAAAAACAGAAGGCAGAAGATGTTGAAACAGATAGTCTGAGCAGTGGGCAGGAAAAGATTTATTGAGAGGATTTTTCACTGTGTACCAACAAAAACATTATAAACAAAAACATTAACAAATATCTTTTTAATTGTATTTAATAGAACTGTTTTCCTAAAACTACAGTTTCCAAAGACTCTTGGTTGGTTCTGGTTTATGCTTCTTGCTTTACGTTAATTATTAATGGTTTTAGGCGCATTTACCATGGGGTTAAAAATACTTCAATACTTTGATCTAGTTGAACATTTGTGTTAAATAATAAGTTCAAGATGAAGTTATCCTTCAGGCTGAGACTTAAGAATGACCACCTACCTTAATATCTCTCCATGTGGAAACCCATAACATCACTATTACAAGAGAGTGTACCTATAATATTTATAATCTAGTTTGGAAAACTTGTATCATGATTTGTTTCAGCAGTGGTTAGGACTCAAACTATAAATCTATTATTCTAAAATTATTCTTGATTAAGATAAAAGAAAGAGGGAACCGTATAAATGCTGACTCTGAGTACTAGTGTCAAAGCAATGACCTGCACGACCTTTCTGAAGTTCACACATAATTTTGAAGCATATATTTAACTGATAACAGTACAACTATAATATATCTAATGCTGTTTTTAAATTTGATGCCAGCAACATGTTTTAAAAACCTGAGATAGAGGCTTATTTCCCCACAGTGCTACATCACCTCTTCTTTTAACAGCACCTTGCTAAGTGTTTGGATACTGAGGGGACCAAATGCTGTTATGAAAGCAAAACACTCCCATATTATTGCTTGATATTTGCCATTCTTTTCATTACATAATGCCATGAGTGTTTTCAATATAAGTCGACTGTAGACAGTATAGTTTAGCACCTGTTCGCCTACTACACAGTCATGCTGATGGAAAATGTGAAATGCTGTTTTTCTTGCTGAAATAAGCAAGATGTTCTCCAAAAATTATGAAATGTGGAGTAATGCTACCAAGATTGCATCAAGGAAACTGACCTTTGAACTTTGAGCTGAGAACGAGCCAGACGGTCTTTATTCTCTATAGCTTTATTCCAATATAGCATAGAGAATGAGCTGCATCCATAGATTCATCCTTTTTCCAACACAAATCAAATGAATGTCTTGTTATCAGGCCTTTGCCAAACTTTCATGATGAAGAGGTCATCAAACCATTTGATTCAACTGTTGGAGTAGGATGAAACTGCTCATTGTAGTCATAGGATTGGGTAAGTCATAGTGCTGTAGAGAATGAGCCATCCATGGTTTTTGAACAAAATCTTACATTTTTAAATTTCAGATAACACACCAACTAACTGTAGGAAACTGCTTATTGTAGTCATCTGTAAGTCATAGTGCTGTTCAGACCTTTTGTTTGCAAGTATATTATCCCCATTGGAATTATTGTACCATTAAATTAATGTAAAGCAGTTTTTCACAGAGTAGTAAATCCCTACCTATCTTTATGACTTTTTCACAGCTTTTAAACAAGTATTTTGTTGCAGTTCTCATTTTCAAACACAATGTACTGCCTATTTTAGTAATAAAACTACCTTTCCTTCACTGAATAAATGTTTTTTATATGTTTTTTCAATATTTTAATGTGCTTTTTTTGCTTTTAACTGTACTGTACTGTACAGTACAAGTTGACAAAAGAGTGACAGTGTTTTTGCTGTAACTCTAGTACAGTAAGAAAAGCATTATGAGCACAGGTCTTTTTAATAATGTAAAGGCAGAGCCATTATCATCCCATCAGAGCTGGTTGAAGCTTTACACTGTGCTGCAGTGTCAGCCAGTCTTAGTTGATAGTGCTGAATCCTGGTAATCTGCTAATGTTATTGTTTCAGTAATTAGGTATGAGCCTCAACTGAAAGCTAACACCTTTTCTGAACTATAAAATAGTGATGTTTGTGATATGTGAACTGCACAACATCTACATGCTTTAATATCTACTCACAGTTAAATAAAAACTAATGTTAGAAAAAATGTATCATTTTTTCATTTTAGGACACACATTCACCTCATCCCACACCATGGATACCACAAATATTATAACATGCAACAATTAAAAATGTATATAACATTATTAAAACATTATTAACTAAAAATGTGAAAGTTTCCAGATTATGATATGCTCGCTCATAAGATTTCAGCCTTTTTGATGTGTCATTTGTTACCTAATCAGACATTCATGATTTTGTTTCATAAGAACTGATTGTCCATGCAAGGAACTGCAACAGCTGACTTTCCAACCACATGTTAGTGAGCTTGTCGGATACTACGCAAGACTTTCTAAATATTATGTGATATGTGTTCTGTGAGCCAGTGCTTTCTATGCAATACTGTGTCTTTGTATGTTTTAGACTGATCACTTCAAAACAACAGACACAGCAGAGACAGTAGGAGAGAGACACTTTTCTAGATTCGGCCAATGTCTAAAGAGTCCTCGTCTTCTTGGATGTATAACGGTATGAAGGTAAGAAGCTAATGAAGGACAAAATGGAAGCAGAGCCAATGACCATAAACACTTATATTGTGCCATTTTAGAGCCTTTTTTTCACTTTATGAATTTTCAGATTTTTCCAGAAAAGATGCTCCATGAAAATAGTGAAATAAGGAAACAGATCTTTCTGCAGCTATGAGCTCATAAAATAACTAAGACCCTTGCATCCCCTCTCACTTTTATCTCACCCTTCTCCTCACATTAGTTTTGCAATAAAGACATGCTGTGACAACTTAGGCATGTATGTACAAACAAACTGTGTGTGTAGTCAGTTTCGGTGACCCCCATTTGCATGAATACCTATAGGATGTATACTATACATTATATAATATATACATTATACAGTATGTGGCTTGCATCCACTTCAATAAATGTAACTATTTAATATTCATTTCCTACACATACATAAGTCTGTGTGTGTGTGTTTGTTTCTGTGTGTTTTGAATGAGCAGCTTACCAGTCCTGAAGCAAAGAACACAGTCAGCAGAGCCAGGCAGGCACCCATCACTATGAGGAGCAAAAACACAATCAGAGGATGCTGCTGGCTCATACAGTAGTATGATTCATACAGCCAGTCTGGGGACTTGTTTCTCTTCACTTCACCACCACCTCCTCTTCTGTTTACTTCAGACTCCCCTGTCCGGTCAAGGAGATACTGCTTTCTCCTTATAGCCTCCTGCCACATGGATCTTGGAGCTGAGAGGGAGGAAAAAGAGGAGGTGGTCACTGCTGAGGTATGAGTAGTTTCCACCACAGATGAGGAGCAGTTGCTCTTTTCTGTTCTCCTGCTGTTGTTGTTCCTGTTGAGGACCCTGAAGTGAGAGCTCCTAAGCTCCAGCTTGGTCTTCGAGTCCTTCTCCACCTCCCCTCTCAAGTCTTTCAGGCGGGGACGGCTGAAAGCTGAGGCTGAGTCTGAGTCAGAGGCAGTGTGCGCTGGCCGGAGTGGTGGCAAAAACGCACCAAGGGTAGAGCGCAACATCCTCCTCTTTCTCCTCCTGCCAACATGTTGGGGTGGAAAATGAAGAGAAGTGCAGGCAGTGAGTGCTCTTTAGAGTGAGAGAGAGAAAAGTGGGAGGGAAGTGGAGGGAAAGAGGAGGGAGAGAGGGCTAAGGGGGAGGGGAGAAAGAAAAAGAAGGTGCAGCAGCAGGGAAAAGTCAGCAAGTGAATGAAAGAGAAGAAAAATGAAAAGAGCAGAGAAACTGACATTTATGGAGAATGCATTATGTGGTATTATTTGTAATAACATGGGTTTGAGCCCAGTCCTAGAGCTCTAACCCCGATGATTATGATTTTCAGAGCAGCGATAAACCATATCATTAAATCAATTCTTTTTCAGTTATCCCCTTTGCCTCTCTTACTTAATAAATAGCCAAGCAAATAACACATTTGTCAAAACATGCATATTTGCATTTTTTTTCCTCAGCTGCAGATTACAAAACAGAACCTCAGTTGAGGTTACAAAATACCCAAATAAATTTGTTATCAATGCATAATCGGACTTACGAGTATGAGCAATGATGTGCCTGCCCAGAAAAACTGAAAACTGACACACTTGTACATACATGGCATCTCCTCAAATCCTGTGTGCATACTCCTGCAATGATGCACATGCACAAATGCCAACACACACACACACACACACACACACACACACACACACACACACACACACACACACACACACACACACACACACACACACACACACACACACACAGGGCAACTGAAAGGTGGTGCTGGCCAAACCACTGTCATTACAAAGATGAGTAAATCATGACAGGTTCCTCTAATCCCCTAAAACCCGTACAACCTCATTTGTTGGCTGAGTTTGCACAGGAAAACAACATATTATTGCAGAAAAAATATATAATTTGAATATTAAAACTATAAATATACCCTATGTAATGTTGAAGGGTTTAGCATGTGACTGTAACATTTTTCAACTGCAAAACAGAAAATAATGAAAACATTTGGTCTTGGAGATGAAATGGGTGATGCGATTTTGAATTATTTGGATTTGATTGAGGAGCCCTAAAATAATTTATCATTACTAAAGAATTATATGTAAGCTACTAACATTTTTCAATTTTAACAATTTAACATTTATGTTTGAAGAGTTCAGCTCACATTTTTATCAACTCTGGGACTGCCTGACCAAATGGAGACTGCTAAGTCATACTGATTATATATTTTTATTTTACAAAGCTCAGCTCCAATTGGGAAAAAAAATCACAAAGTATCAAAGCTGTTTTCCCTGTATCTGCATTCTATTGTTAAAAAAAAGGATCTGACAGTTCGTATTGTAGCTGAACAACCAGCATGCCACATAATCTTAAAACAGTAGGCTAACCTGTTAAGATGTTCCACCAACTTCCATGTTTAAGGCTTGAAGCTTTGACTGTGAACACATCAGAACTGGCAAATTTCAGTATATCTGATTCAACAGTTTAAGAATTTCAGGCACATCCAGGCACGGCTTTGAGAGCCACAGTATGTACCAGCCGCAACAGCTATAGCAGACCCATGCAAAACCTCTTTTATCATCAGGTCCGGATGTTGGTGCTATAATGATTGACACAGATTGGTTTGAGTGGTTTTTTTTTTTTTTGGTTTGTTTGTTTGTTTGTTTGTTTGTTGGTTGTTGTTTTTTTTTTGTATTGTGTTTTCTTATTTGTGGGGATGCCACCTGGATGGGGTGGGGGTGGGGTTCACAACTTTTGTAAGAAAAACCTGAACTGTTTTGTTGAAAACTATAAATAAAGTTGAAAACAACTGAAAAGTTTTTATCATCAATACAGAAAACCTGAATAGTACTTGCACATGTAGTTCCATGTTTGGATATCAGCTACACATAACAATAAATCAGTTATTAATTGATGATTTAATATCCTGCAAATGAAAGCTTTTTTTCCTGCTTCCTTATAAATAATTTAGTTTAATATTGTTATACGGATAGAGTGCATTGTGACCAATTAAGCTAATTTAGAGATAATGTGCAGACGGGAAAACATGATACTGGTTCATTCCAAATGAAGCTGAGATAGTAGGAGTGGCAGTAATGCTTCCATTGCAAATATTTGTGGGCAGTGGTTAAAAAATTTTAGCTACACCTCCCTCATAAATGGACAGGAATTTATCCCTCAAAGTGCTTTTATAAAACAAATTCACATTTTTACAGTGCTCAGCTTGGAGTTAAATATCTTGCACTAGTATCCTGCCTGCAACATGGGGCTTTGATTAGTCCTGAACCACAGCCACCCTGCTTTTGTTTGCTGAACTATTCTTTTCGCTCATCTTCATCAGTACCTGCACATCATAGCATCATTTTATTCACCCATTTTCTCTTAGCTTTCATCTCTGCCTTCACCTCTTATTTCATACCCAGATTTTTCCCAGCTCATTTTCCACAAGCATGCTGCCTCTGCTCCTGCATTCCAATCCCTTCTTCCATCTCGCACCTTTCATCCTCTCCCCATCATGTCCCAAAGAAATCCTTAGATATTCTCTCCTTCAAATTCATATTTCTATCCTTTTTCAGGGTATAAAAATGTATATCCATTTTGTGAGCTTCAACTTCTGTTCCCCTACTTCATCCAATATTTTCCTATCCCTTCCTCTTTTTTTTTTTTTTTTTCACATCACAATTCAGGTTCCCTTTTCACATGCCTTTTATTTTCCCTTTCTTCCCTCTTCCCCCCATCATGCCTCCAGTTGGTGAGCTCATTCTATCTTGACCTACTTTCTGCTACCATCTTATATCCCGTCTCTTCTTTCACTCATCTTTTCTCAGTAACATTATTACAGTTTGATATGGCCATGTGCTGTAGGTGACACCGGCAGCTTATGTAGGAAAAATGAAATTTATCTTTGACCAAAACATTCCTGTTGTTTTATAACCTCAATTCTGCATAAGTTGGGACAATGTATAAAGTGTAAAAAAAAAAGAAAATCAATGTGAGGCTCATGAATCCATATGTTATTCACAGTGGAATATATGTATAAAAAAACAAAGTTTTTAAAATGAGTAAACATACGATTTTAGGAAAAAAACATTTCCTCATTTTGAACTTGATGGCATCAACACATAAAAAAACAAAAAAAAAAACAAGAGACTGGAAAAGCGAGTCATAATCTGCAGATTCACTAACCCGCAAAAAACTGCATTTCCAAATTGTGAAACAATTTCAGAAAAATCTTCTGACATTAAATCATAAATATCTCATCGTCTTTGATATCTCATCAGTACATACAATCAAAAGAAGATGATATGTACTATAGAATCTGCAGAATCTGTGCACGGCACAAGGCTGAAAATCAATATTGAATGCTCATGATTTTCAGGCCCTGAGGCACCACTGCATTAAAAATGGGCACGATTCGGTCATATCAATGAAATGTCATGATCAGTGTCAAAATCAGTGTCTGGGAACACAGTTCTTGTTTTTACAGGCAATGCATTTTAAAGCTCTTGAATATAAAGAAGAAGCCATACCTCAACATGATCCAGAAATTTCACCATCTTCACTGGCCAGGAGTTAAAATGGACTGAAGCATAGTAGTAAACTGTTCTGTGGTCATCCATCCATCCACCATCCTTTTCACTGGCCAGGAGTTAAAATGGACTGAAGTCATAGTAGTAAACAGGGTTCTACATGGTCAGTGGCAACGAATCAAAATCCCCAAAGTTGCATTTTTGGAAAACATGTGGACTGCATCTTAAACTAAAGCAAACTCCAACAGAAAGACCCGGCCTGATGTTGGAATTGAACTCAGGACCTGCATGACAATGACAATGACACTAAATATCTGATCAGCAACCTCAACTTCACTGCATCTTAAACTAAAGAGAAAGGGACCATTGGTCATGACAATGACAATGACAAAATATGAGCAACCTCAACTTCACGTCAAGCAAAAAGGGTGGTCCTCTCTTTTTCTATTTAGTTTTTGTAGAGATACACCAGCTGCTCTGACAGTCTAAGATGAGGCAAGGGGCCTTTAGGTAGAAAATTTGTCAAGGGCACAAACAGGGACTTCAGCTTTTTCTTCATTGAGTTGAAGACAAAATGAAGTCCCATCAGATATAAAACTGAATGTCATCTGCATAGCAGTAATAAGAAATGTCCTTAAAGGTGCTCAAAATGTGCTGAAGAGGGAACAGAAGGCCACAAAACAGAATATTGTGGCACACTGTATATAAGAGAAGTGGAAAAGGACCTGTACTTAGAAACAGCCACAGAAAAGCATCATTCAGGTAGAATTGATGCAAAGCAGACCCAGATACACCCACCCAATATCTGAGCCTCTTGAGCAAAATGTGAACAATATCAAAAGCAGAGGTAAGGTCTAACATCAGCAAAACGAAACATTCTCCTGCATCACTTTACAACAAAATGCCACTGGACACACTAAGAAGAGCTGTTTCTGTAGAATGAAAGACAGATTGAAATTTATCAAAAATATTGTATTTGTCAAACTCAGCTATAAGCTGCTTTTCTAAGAGAAGTAGAAAAGGGTCAAGCTTGATTTTTGTTGCTGTTGTTGTTGTTTTTAAATAGGTGGATAACAGAATTCTTAAAATAAGCAGGAATTTGACCAGGGACCAGTGATGTGTTGATTATAGTGAGCACTCAGGGACCAATAGAGTGAAACAGGAGAGAGAGCAGGAGGAATCTTTCAGTAAGTCAACCAATTTTACCATCTTGGGTAAAGAAACAGGTGAAAAACTTTCTGAAATGACAGGCTGAGCTGATGCAGGAACACACAATGAAGATGCTGATGGACAAGTATTATTTCACTTCTTAAAAAAATCTCACTCTTTATTTGAAAAAAACAAATAGGGACAGCAGGTGGAGCAGGAGTAACAATATTACTAATAGTGTCAAATAACACCTTAGTGTTGCCTCTGCTCTTTGTAACAAGGTTTGAAAAAGACAAAATAGTTTATGAGGCTATTTCTCATTTTTGTCTTGACATATGAATGGCATTTACACATCACAAATCATTATTTTAGGTAGGCATCCTAAACTCATATTGTTACGCTTTCAAAATAAGAGTTACAGTCCGCCTTTCTGGGATCAAATTCGACATCAGTGGTTTCCAAATGGTGTGCTCGGACTTTGTATCTAAATAGTTAGTTTGTTGTATCAATACATTGTGTGCAATAATACAAAAGTAAACTCTATACTCCAAAAATACTTCAGTCAAAAACAACCAAAAAAACAAAAAAAGACCAAAAATATATCAGTCACAGGGTAACTCATTCTATTTGTACAAGTGCTGGATTGTGGGGGCGTTACCAGAGGTGACACATCAAAAGGCCTTGAGGAGGACAGCAATATTTGTGCAGGGGGGATTGGATCTCTTTCTTCTGCAGAATAAACCACAACTAACCACCAGTGCAGAAGACCAACAGAGAGGAAAACAAATCTCTCTATAGACAGTATAAAGAGAGCCACCTGTCTTAAAGCTTTAGATGCATCAGGGATGTCAACAGTGCTAACCCTGAGGGTGTTATCTGTCAGGAGAAGTTTCCTAATGTTAACACTGTGGCAAGCACGATTAAAAGACTGTGGGAAACCAAAGATCCTGACCTAAAAGAAACTTCAAACGAGAGCTGGAGCTGAACCAGAAGCAGCTGTGTTGAGAGAAAGTATCTGATAATGTGGTGGAGGTAAGCAGCCCATGGTGCAAAGCAGAAGAAACCTGACACAATAGCAACAACACTTACAAGAAGACTGCTAGGTCAAGATGTCGCTATGAAATGAGCTATCAAAAGTGCCGTTAACATAACATGAGCAATGAAAAACATATCATGTAACATATAAAAAATTAAATAGAACATGCATGTTCTCAATGACTTTCAACAATCAAAGGTGGTAACAATTCTCATACAAAAACTTTCAGCACGCTGTACTGGAGCTCTCACTTTGTCAGCCAAAGAAATTACCCATGTGTTTTTCACAGCGGAACATTGCACTCAGTTTACTGTCACTTTATGCAATATGGCACAAAAAGTGCGAATGAAATAATGGGCTTATTTTCATCACGTCAAAAACTTCACACTTTGGGTTTCCTTTTTAGGAAAAGAGTAAAAGCGAGCTGTTATTGGTAAGTGTAATTAGATGGCAGCTGTGCTAATGTCACAACAAAGACGAAGCAAGCTTACAACTGGCAAATATTTTTAGATTTTAAATACCATACCTATTGTCTTTAAAATGTTATCTTCGTGTAATGTTCGATAACGTAATTTAACGCAAACTCCTCCTTGTTTCCTCCCATTTGGCCTGGAAATGGTTTCGCGCCAGTCCAGCAGAGGGCGCCTGCTCCAAAATACCGGAAGTGATTGGCCATCTCCGTCCAATCAGTAGGTATTTATTTTTGTCAATAAGGGAAGACAAAAGGAAAAAAAAAAGTCTGGATTTTGCAGTTTGACATTAAAATGTATTCGTTTTTACTCATGATAAAACGTACGGAGCCCCGCAGGAGACATGGGAGAAAAAAAAATTAAGACGGACTTTTGCGAGATTTTGCGAGATCTCGTAAAAGTCCGTCTTAATTTTTTTTTTCTCCCATGTCCCCTGCGGGGCTCCGTAAAAACGCATTATAGTGCGAACAAGATATCTTATTCATCTAACAAGGGGAAACAGTGCTATCTTTTAAACATTGTTAGAAGATGTTACATCATACCATCTGAGGGAATACTAAACTGGCAGTAAAACCATAGTGAAAAAATTTGGCTTACTATATCCTACAACACTAAGTTTTTAAAGGGATTTTGTATTGGACAAGCAGTCCTTTATAGATGGGATATTATTGGTCCCTAAACAACACATCTTAATTGCTGTTCTATCCACATATGATATAATGATATGCCAGACATAAATGCACTAAAATATAGATTGTCTCTTTTCCCTGACTGTCTCCACTTCTCATTTGATTTAACCTAGATATCAAAGAAGACCTGGATATTTTAAGGCACTAGAGTATTTAACTGTAACCCTTCATTATCTGGGCAAAGAAATTTGCCACTTAACCCATAAGTGTGTCTAACTGAGAGCCTCCCAGCAACCTTAACCTTCATATTCTCTTGGTAACCTTTGTGCTGATTGTACTAATAATTCTGATGCACAATTAAATGCTTAAAAGCACCGTGGATGTTTTGAATTCAGGTTGATAGAATGACTCAATATTAAGTATCACAGAATGTACTGCACTAGCACATATACCAATACAAGAGCATACACAGAATCTCACAAATGAATTAGTTCGTTTGTGAGATTTTTTTTTTCTTTTAATTTATAATGCACTTTGTATACACTTTGCAAACCATCCCACCTGCCATGTCTGACTCCGACCTTTAACTGCAACCCAATCCAAAACCAAGTTTTACCCTTCAAGCAACCCTTTGAAGGAGCACATACCCGGGAGCTTGTACTTACTTTCCCTAAGTATCTAAAGGCATTTCATGTGTCTTGCCTTATATAATATTTACTGTGTGAAAAGAAAATATATCCAAAGTATTTAAATTGAGGAGAAGGAGAGCAAATCAAAAAGGGTCTCTTGAGGAGTACTTTCCCCCCTCCTGCTTTTATTTTTTGCTCTGCTTGTTTTTGAAAGTGTCTTCAGTCATTCACAGTTTCTCCATAACCTCAGACGGGGAAAACATCCTTCATTCACACTTCATGAAGTGCGACATATTCTAACTGCACTCTAATCCATTTTCTACTCTCTGCTTTACCCTTAACAACTAATCAGCGGCTCCATTTTCCTCCAGCTGAGTTCCTGGAGAATTTTGATTGCCCTACCCTTTGGTGAGTTTAACCTTGACATTAGTCACAAAATGATGAAACGTTAATGAAAATGGATAAAAACTAGATGTAAATGTGTGAAGTATAAAGAAAACGTGTGAGGAAATAAGTCATTGTCACTTCCACAGTGAAATGGGAAGAGGGTGACAGCAACCAGAGCCTGTATGTTTGTCCCTTGAGAGAGTGAGAACAGTTAGACTTTCACTATTTCTCAGATAAACCACAAAGTGCTCCACTAATTACCTCTTGCCCTAAATTCTCTTCTGTTAAACTTTTCTCATCTTTTTCTCACTAATTCTCAATTTTGTTAGTCTCCTTGTCTTTCTTCATGTCTGATTTGTTATCAAATGGGAATACTGCACATCAACTCACCTCACAAAAAAAAAAATACTTGAAGACTAGAAGTAATTGAAGAAAAAAACATAACATTTGGTATGTTGTTAACTTTTAAAAGGACACAATGATTGCATCAAGAGTATGTTAATCAGCCTAAATCCATCAATGCTTAGACAAAATGACTTTTCAACCTACATGATATTATGCTAATGTAAACGGGTCCTTTTTATGTTTATTTCATAACTTATAAGCATACAGAAAATAAAAAAGAAGGGACGTGTTAAACTGAAGATACTTATTTCTGTCACATTCCTGAAATGTTCTTTATATAAAAATAAAATAAAGAAGGCAAACCTATCAGAAGGCCAGGCACAGGTCTATTTAAGGGAGCACAAAAATTCACTTTTTGTTTGTATGTATTGAGATATTCACAGACAGGAGACACACTGTAGCTATAAGGCTTTATAGCTTATAGAAAGAGATTATAAAGACTGTCAGGCTGTACAAATATTTGCTGCTCAGTTTCATCCATTAGTTGTACTATTCAGTGTAATTTGTACCCAAACTATGAAAGGTTGGCATCTAAGTTGTGTATAGCACAAGTTTTTTGTTTTTTTTAATAGATTATGTTCTATTTCTTTATTTTTTTAATGACCTCCATTTTTATATCCCATGTGGCCAGTCTGAGACCACATTCAATGCATCTTCACTGAGTTACATCATAACTATATTTGAATTGAAAATTAGCATCAACATCAAAACCATTAAAGTGGATAAAAGGTCTTCCATTAGTAATATTTTCCACATTAAAGGTTGGACAAAATGTAAAAGTGCTATAATAATGGCTTCGGTATCATTTAGAAGGCCTACTTTGTAATTAATGGCATGTTAATGCGTCCTTCAAGTCTGCATTTTTCAGTCTGTTTAGTACGGTTTGTTTTTGTAACCTGCACTGATTGATGGATTTATCATCCTCTTGGGAGGAGGTGCAGCTAGCTATTAATGCAACTTTTACATTCTCTATCATCGCCACACAGTTCACAAGACAAACAGTTTACTATTAACACAGCCAATAGATGTGGAGCAAAATTTGAATTCATTAACTCCAATACGGATCTCTATAAAGTCTGGGTAGGTAGCATACAAGCTAAATGTTAAGGTGGTGTTGCTGAAAGATCAAGGCTTGTGGCTGGAAAATCCAAACTTCTTCACTACTTCTCTTCAGCATTTCACTGTTATTTAATCTATTTTAAATACAATCAACTTCACATCTTAATAAACATTTCTCAAAACCTTGTGAATTAAATTGTCTGCTGCTGAAATGTATTCATATTTTTTACATTTCCCAGAGACGTGACTGTATGAAACTGCATGGTGAAAAGAAAAGTAGACTGATGGAATGGTGCAAACCAGATGTTTTCATACATCTGTTTTTCCCGCCATTAATTCAATTCAATTCAATTCAATTCAATTCAGTTTTATTTATATAGCGCCAAATCACAACAACAGTCGCCTCAAGGCGCTTTATATTGTACAGTAGATCGTACAATAATAGATACAGAGAAAAACCCAACAATCACATGACCCCCTATGAGCAAGCACTTTGGCGACAGTGGGAAGGAAAAACTTCCTTTTAACAGGAAGAAACCTCCGGCAGAACCAGGCTCAGGGAGGGGCGGGGCCATCTGCTGCAACCAGTTGGGGTGAGAGAAGGAAAACAGGATAAAGACATGCTGTGGAAGAGAGACAGAGATTAATAACAGGTATGATTCGATGCAGAGAGGTCTATTAACACATAGTGAGTGAGAAAGGTGACTGGAAAGGAAATGCTCAATGCATCATGGGAATCCCCGGCAGCCTACATCTATTGTAGCATAACTAAGAGAGGATTCAAGGTCACCTGATCCAGCCCTAACTATATGCTTTAGCAAAAAGGAAAATTTTAAGCCTAATCTTAAAAGTAGAGATAGTGTCTGTCTCCCGAATCCAAACTGGAAGCTGGTTCCATAGAAGAGGGGCCTGAAAACTGAAGGCTCTGCCTCCCATTCTACTTTTAAATACTCTAGAACAACATTAGCTCTGAACACTTTTTTTCAATGCTATATTGACAGTTGTGACTAATGTCCCAGCAGCAAATGATTTTGCCAACCGACAACAAGGGATCACAGAGAGTTTTGCATTAGAAAAATATCACTAAACCAAGGGTTTAATGATATTTTGTTCATGTCATTTCTACATCAGTAAAACATATCAGCGAATAACCTCCAAAACAGCATATAAACCCTATTCAACAACAGAACCTCCAGGCACTATTGTTCAGGTGTCCTCTGGGCTGAAAATAAGCTTGAGCGATAATAAATTAGCGTGTTAGCAGAGCTCAGTTCAGCTGTATGATCCTCACATGTCTTTGTGTAAGCCTCCATTATTATCGGCCTTCGCTAGGAGGACACTGCTCAGACGAGCTCTTCGTTTTCTTCTTTGTGATGTTCGCTGCAGGTATGAGACCATGGTAGAGATGAGCTGTACAGCAGTATATTGAATTATCCGATTCTAACTTTTCCAGAACTGAGCACAATCCTTGAATGATTATTCATTCAGGGACAAGACTGTGTCATCAAAATAGGATTTCGGCCTTTGTGATCAAAATAATACTGATAATAACTGGCTGTTTTTATTGGTGTGTTTCACTGTGTCCAAGGACACCCTACAATTCATCAAACCAGAAATAATTAAGCACCTAGACTTAAAATGAAATTGATTATGATGTAACCGGATTATATTTGAATTAAAGCTTTGTTCGTGTACAGCTCATTTGAGCTGTGTTTTGCTGCGTCCAGTAGGACATATTATTAGTGAGGCAAGTACCAGGACTACGATGCAGTGCAGCAGAATGCTGGGGGGCCCATGGTGCTGAGCATAAAAGCATGCACAGGAAACATTGCAAAAACAAGACTGTAAAACTGTGACGGTATGAGGGAGAAAGTGTATGTAAGGCTGTAAGGAAGTTAGCAGTAACATGTTTGAATGAATCTTTGTGAGCTGTAATGCTGTATTTGGTACAAGCCTGAAGTCCATGAATAAACAGCATCATGTGGGTTCGTTAAATCAATAGATAACATTTATTTAGAGGTTCTTTTATAGATTAAACGATTTCAACACAGGGACATAACAAAAAAGGCACTTCTACAAGACAGGTGGACGTGCTTTTTATTATGTCCTTAATAAAATGGACACATTAAGAATACGTGGATCAAGAAGCAAGAGTGTGACAGAAAAGTAACACATGCGCACACAGTTTGACATGTCCTAAAATACTGCAAAGCAGGATGTGTTAATGAACAAGGTCTGTAATTAAAGCCTTGTGATCTGACACAGCTGCTTACGTTGTGCTGAGACACATGACAGCCAGGCTGAGATGTGAGGCGGAGTTCAGAAAAGGACTTTAGCCCTCGTGATAGTTTTAAACAGCAGCTGAAGCACAGGAGTTTAAGTCAGATCATGACTTGTCATTATTCCATCCAATTAATTTTACTACTTAAATACTTGTTTTCATTTCTTCATCATTTGCTCTCTTTTTTTAATGTAGGCATCCAGAAGGCCAAAAGCTGGATACCAAATATAATTGTCTCCATAAGAAGTCATTAGGTAAGATAGCGGCAGTATACTGCAATCATCATTTTCATTGTGTGTCTATAATTTATTTTAAGCACACTTATTATAAGTAACCTGAAGTATATATAATTTTGCAGTTACACTCCATGCCATACCCAGATCTCCAGATATTGAAAGCTGTGCTCTCTTATCACTAACAGTCAGAATTTTGATGAGCCTTTCCATATTTTATATTATCTTTTAATCTATTTCCTTGTAGTGAGCTGGGCGGGAATGAAAATTAAGCAATTAAAGGACGTTAACTGCTGTCATAAAAACTATTTTCCAGTGACACTTGAGGATGACCTGGATCTATGCCAGGAAAATTTCATCATCCAGCAGGCAATTTGCCTGTCACTCCTTCAGTGTCCCAACACTGCGGGCTATTTTCACCCCAGCTGTGAAACTGAAATATTGTCTCAGACCCGCTTATATTTCACAATATGTCTTATTTCTTTAACTCTGTCTTTTTTTTAATGTCATGTCATTTTGATCAAGTCAGAGGTGGCTGTGATAGGCAGACCTTCTTCTACACAATTAGCAACACAATTAGCATATCTGCTATTATGTACAACTCTTGTATAGCTCTGCAAGACTGTTTAGGTTGTTGCATTATAATATTACTAAAAACTGCTGCTGTATTAACAAAGTAGCTTCAAACGTTTTCGTGTCAAAATGATGCTAATGAGAGCAGTAAGAGCTGATCAAAGCAATGAAGCTGCAGACGAAAGATAAAACAGTTAGTTGAATCTGCAAAAGGGCACAATAGAACTGGGGGAGATGCAAAGTGGAAAACTCGCTGCACGTATACGTTTACGGATGGATGACTACTTGTCTCCTGCCAAAGAAATCAATATTTAATTCCCTGCACAGTTTTAATTTTCGATCTAAAATGCTGATCCTGCCGACTGTTAGAGTGACTATCGAGACAAACCTCTTGAATTTCTGTTTCTACAAGTGGACAGGAGCAAGGGGAGGATCACTGGCAGTCTGTTCCAGAGCAACAGTTAAAGCTCGTTACTGCAAAAACTGCTTGTAATTTACTCAAGAACAGATTGTCTGCCATTTGTTGTCGGTGTAAGCTGTCTCTTGACAGATGCCCTCCAATGCATGTCTGCCAATTTAAAAAAAAAAGAAAAGAAAGGGAAAATGTGTGCTATTTTGTGGGTTTGTGTATCCCTGAACTTGCTAGGCGACTACAGACAGATTTCTGTGATTGCAGGATCTGATTTTCCTTAGTTCTGCTGTTTTTTTTTTTGTTTGTTTTTTTTTCTTTAATGCGGTACATTTTATTCTACAAAAAATGCCCTTCCTGGAAACACATAGGTATTGTATGTTTAAATGCAACAAAGGGACAACATGGCTGATTTTTGGTTTTCACTCAAGCACTTGACTGAAATCTATGCAGTACGTGTGGAAGTTATTTGCTGCAAATAATTTTTTTTTTTTTTTGCCAAATTGGCTATATAAAGGGTTTGATTTTCCATACATAAAATAGTTAACTGAAAAAAACGAAAATTTCTGAAACTGTGTTTTTCATTGGAATGGCTTATAAAAAATAAAGGAATAGGAACATCTGAGTACCTTTATTTCTGTTCATGCCATCCAGGGTGGGATATGAAAGCCTGCCTGCCTCATGGTTCATTTGGCAAGCCAGAAGGGCAACACAACTATCAAAACGATTGGTTTCAAGGATTACATACAGCAAACCTTTATTTTAGTGGAAATGATGGTCCAGAGAAGACCCTGATATTTTATTCAGACATTGCACCTGTGGAAGCTTGTCTATTTTACTTTGAAGTTGTGGTTTATATTGCTGCTAAATTTGCAGCCTTCAGGGATGAAAAAAAAAAAAATTGAGACAACACGTAAATGCCAAAAATGCAGTAACACTAATGGCCACTTGAGGCTTGTTTCAAAAGCATGACATTCCCAGAGGGTATGGCATGCTTTTCTTCAGCAATAAAATAGCATGATTACAGCCTGGCACAAAAACATTTTCAATCTTCAGAATTTTCTCTTCATAATGACTGAGCGGGGTAACTTTCATTTCAAATGAAAAAGGACTGTTAAAAAGGACTTTTCCTTCCCACTGTCGCCAAGTGCTTGCTCACAGGGGGGTCAACTGAGTGTTGGGCTTTTCTCTATATTATTGTAGGGTCTTTACCTTATAGCAACTTGAGGTGACTATTGTGATCTGGTGCTGTATAAATACTAGTATTTATGACCCTATTACTAAGCTCTCATCGACATATACATGATATATACCAAGGCAACGAAGATTGCAGGTTCAGAGTCCACAGACCAGTGAGTGACATCAGTGGCATCTTTGATAAAGTGGAGACAAAATGGTAGTGTAGCATCTGCAAAGTGCAGAGTGCTGAAACTAATGGGTGACATCATAGGGGTTACTTGAGGAATGGGAAATGAATCCTGTCATTAATCAATTAGCTGGTTGTAAGAACCCCAACCCTCGCACAGACAGCCATACCAATGGCCAGTTTTTGCATAAATACTGCAGATGTGTTCCTTTTCATCGCAGCTCTGCAACAAATGCTTGCTGCAACATGTCTCAGAAATATATCTTTATATAGATTTATCCATAATCAAGTTTGTCTGATTGTGTTTGACAGCGTCAAAATCAGGGACAGTGTGCTTTCTTGTGGCAGAAACTGCAATTAATGGCTACAACACTGATCCAGTCACTTTCCTTTACATTTTCACATACTCTAAGAGAACAAGAGTAAACAAAGGAGCCCAAGACGAAGATGAATAAAAGTAATTTTCTATTTTCTATTTCTCCCTTCGAGTTCAGACACACAAGCGCAACAAAAACAGTGCATAAATGGGGTCATGCTGCATTCTGCGGTTTGTTGTGCTGCATAAAGCCAAATCATCAAGCAAGCTAGCTATCAACATCTGAAGAGATACATACAGTATGCAGTAATAGGCTGAGTCATCTAAATAACTCTTCAGCAGGGTGCAAGCTAGAGAGAAAAGATAAAGTGATGGAAGGCACCCGGTTTGTAAATGTGTTTTTCTGTATAAATACAACCTCAAAACCGAGCATGCTGAATATAAAAATAATGTGGTCATCATTTAATCTTGGAAACATGCATTTGCTCTCTAAGTTTATTCTTGGTGTTAACTTTCAAAGAACCTACATCGTATATTTTTATGATTTGTAGGTCTCATTTTATATATGTTATGCACCGTAATTTTATTTGTTATTTGCTTTTTGCTATTCATAATCTACACCCAAAGTAATTTGGATTAGTCAAATATTTAACATGAATAACAGATGGAATTGGCATGATAATGTGGA